>NC_141924.1:18842616-18994131 GCF_057802395.1 Ceratotherium simum simum
CACCAAGACATAAATTTGAAGTGTTTGGCCCAGGTCGTACTTGAATCAACATGAGAACCAAATTAGAATCTGGCATCCCCTTTGCTTAGTGGTGGTCTGTCTTATGTTTTCTGCTTTTTTCATTTACCCACCAATACAAGCACATAATCTGAATGAAGAGAACACAAAAGATATTAAGGAAGCTATTTAAAATTAAATGGAAAAAACCCTAAAACTCTGCTCCAATAAGAAGTAAACAGTGAAAGAGAAAGAAAAATGCAAGACAACAAAGGCAGAAAGCAGCCTGATATCAGAAAGCGTAAGAATAATGTGAAAAGAAATTTAAAAGCTGGAGGCAATTTTGAGGCAAATTAAAAAAGAACATCGAAGATGTGAAAATGCTTTGCTTTGTTTGACAAAGCAAAAATGGATTGTTTTGGAATTGTAAAAGTATCACTTTCTTTTAGGTATCTCTGTGTTTTTAACTGGACAGTCCTTGCCCTCATTGACCTTTTTGTTTTTTGGTTTTGGACTTTGTGAAGCCATGTCAGGCTTGTTGCGGGTACGATATACTAGATGGCGTCTGATTTTTTCCTTAAAACAGGCACCGCACATTCCTTTGTCAATGGTGACTTTGTCAGATGTGAAAATGGCAACGACAGGAAATTTCTAGGTTCTGGGTGTAGTCAGGCCTTTCTGATTCTGATGTGTTAGAACACTCTTTTTGGGGGCTAAGAATCAGAGCATACCTTTATACTCTGGTCTCCATGAATAGTACCTGGCTACCACGCGCTCCAGCCCCCGTCCCCAAGTGCTCTCTGGAGAGGAGTGGCTCTGTGGGCAGTCAGGGTCACTGAACATGGGGTGCAGCTGACGCCACAAGCTCCAGTGAGAGCGGGATTTCCAGCCACCAGGCCAGGGCCCCATGAGGGGACTTGAGGGTGTGCTAGGAGAACCTTCCCCCTTCCATGTGTATACTTGTATTTTCTTGGGAAAGCACAGAGCTCTGGGTTGGCATAGTTTATTTTCTTTTCTCTAAAATGTTTCTTTTTTCTTATTCAGAAGTAAGCACTTTAAAGGATCTCTTCGGACTCGCCAGCAACGGTAGGCATCTTCTCCATTCTTGATGCGTGGGTTTAGTGGTGCGTGTGGGTTTGGATGTGTGTGTGTGGAGATGCTGAGTGAGTGTTCTTGCCTTTCAACCTGTCTGGGTGCTAAAATGTCTGTTTATTTTTAGAGCATGACCTCTCAATGGCAAAATATAGCAGGCTTCCTAAAAAAAGGGAGAATGAAAAGGTAAGAATACCTACCTTACATGTTGTTTTTCACCGCATTTACTTAAGCTCCTTTTGTTTCTTCCTATTGTGAATTCGTGACATTGAGGGTGTCTCGATGATATTTTTCTCCTTTTTTCCTGTACATGGATTTTTAAATTATTTATTTTGAATCTCACGTAAGTAGACTTCTGCTTCCCTATTCTAGCTTTTCAAACTGGTTTGTTAACACCAGCTTGGAACCATTGTAAAATTACAATCACAAAGTGATTTCAACTTGAGCTTGGTACCGCATATGGTTATCTGACTCGTATACATTCAGTCACTTGAACTCCTTGCCCTGGGTATCGAGTCTGATTCTTTAACTCATGCTTTTTTGCTACTAGAGATAATATTAACTGTTTTCATGCATATAACTTTTTACTTCTGTTCCATGGTTTCCTTGGGCTAAATTATTTCCTTGGAATACAGTTTTATGAGTGAACTACAATGTTGGTGGCTTTCAGTGCATGTGCCCTACTGTTTTCCTAAAGGACTGTAGTGCTTTGTTGTGCTACCAGCAGAAAGTGTTGGCTTCCCCCTAGTGCAGCCTCACAAGCACTGAGATGTTATTACTTTGTTTTTGTTTTTTTGTGTGTGAGGAAGACCAGCCCTGAGCTAACATCTGTTGCCAATCCTCCTCTTTTTGCTGAGGAAGATTGGCCCTGGCTAACATCTGTGCCCATCTTCCTCTACTTTATATGTAGAACGCCACCACAACATGGCTTGATAAGCGGTGCGTAGGTCCGCGCCCGGGATCCAAACCTGCGATCCCCAGGCTGCTGAAGCGGAGTGTGCAAACTTACCCACTATGCCACCAGGCTGGCCCTACTTTGGTATTTTTAATTTGGATGTTTTAAAACCCGACGTGGAAGCTTATCTGTGTTGTATTATATTTGTCACAAAAATGGTTCTAATGAATAAATGAACATGTTTCGAAGTTGCATACTCTTACAGAATTGCCACAACCATTAGACAACTTGAAGTTTTCCTTTCACCTCTTCATCAGGTGAAGACTGAAGTTGTCAAAGAGGTGGCGGCTGCGCGGCGGAAACAGCACCTTTCTTCCCTTCAGTACTACTGTGCCCTCAATGCACTGCAGTACAGAAAGCGTGTGGCCATGATGGAGCCCATGATTGGCTTTGCCCACGCACAGGTAGGGTGGTCCCTTCCCCAGAGGGTAAGACCTCAGCCAGCTGGGGAGAAACCTGGCATTCTGCTGAGGTAGATTTAGGAGAAACTGAAGCACCATCAGAGAAAGAAACAGAATGCACCACGTCCCTGGAAACTTGCTGAGATTCAGCACTTGGAGAGTTTCCAGGTGGGCTGGATCATCGTGAGCTGGCCTTGTTAGGCTATATGTGCAGGAAATGATGGCCTTGATCCCAAGCCTCCCGTGGGGAGGAGCCGCCGTAGCCCTTTGTCTCTGATCCAAATGAAAGCCAGGCCCAGTCCAAGTTTCTGAGAAGCAGCTGACTGCTCAGGTTGGTAGAGCTAGGCTTACAGCCGAGGACTCCACGCATTCCTCTGCTGCTCTGTGTGGTAAAGGCCACTGTCAGCTGAGCTATTCTCAGATGATACGTGCTGAGGTTATTTCCCGCTCCTTGGCATCTGGGGCGTGGGGAGATGTTGCCACTGCTTGATGAAGTCTCTGTAGAGTATGTGTTTGGCTTCTTCCCCCGCATTTAGTGGTCTACTGGACATTTGTCTGCAGGGAGGCTGCAGTTTCAGGATGGGCACCAGCCTGGCAGGGACAGGAGTGAGTGTGAACCTGAGGTGAAGGGCACCACTCCTCACCCTCCATCCCTGCCCCACTTATCCCCACTTCTGTGGACTGCAGAACCTTACTCTGGTATGTGAGAAACACAGCCAGGAACCTTCTCTCAGTTGACAATCTAGGAACAGAAAAGGATGTGAGGAAGCAAAATGTTAAGAAAAACAGCAACATTTTAAAACCACAGACATGTGAGCGTCTATTATTTTTATAATACATTTTAAAAATATGTAAATTTCAAAAAACACCTTAGTTTCATTCAGAGAAAGGGGGAACGAGAGGATCTTTAAACATCCAAGCTCAATTGTCTGTCTTCTTAATATGGTTGTTACATTGTTGAATGGTGAGGACACTAAAGTCAGCTTCTGCCTTCAGAGGTAATATTTAAGTAGAGCAATATAATCTTTCTGTGTCATCTGAGTAAAGCTGGGTTAAACCAAAAACTAGCACTGTCCAGCTGGGGGCTCCAGTCCTCAGCAGATTGTTGGGAGCCGTCCAGCTTCCTCACGATGGGCACTTGTGCCCACAGGTATGCACTCGCTCACTCGCTGTTGCCCTCCTCTCCTTCCATTAAGTAACGCACCTCTGACCTGGCGGATGTCCTAGCTTTGTTAGAGAATACCTCCCGTCCCGTCTGTCCTCCCTGGATGGACAGTCCTGCCTTTGAAGCAGTAATCCCTGCTCTGTAGAGTCTCAGAAAGATGAGCAGCCGCAGGCCTGCTCCGTCAGTGCTTGGGGGAGCCTAGTTGGTTAGATGAGAGTCCTCACAAGGCCTGAAGGAGGGGCTTGATCCCAGCTGGTTTCACTCTCTTTCGTGGTTAGGGACTACACCTCTTCTCCCAGCATGTACTTTGTAAGTGAACGCTGGCCGCAGGAGAGAAGAGGAGACCCATGGGTGCAGTAGCACAAATGCAGCCCCTGGGCCTGGGAAAATAGAACAGAGCACACCATCATTGTTGGGCGGCAGCAACAGCATTTTTGAGGACTGAGGATGGCATGTTTCATTTTTCATGTGAAAAGTGTTCAGATTTCAAGGCACAAGACCAAATAGTCCCTCACCCTGCAGACTTTGTAAATGCTGATGAAAACCGTAGTCCCTTCTCCTAGACCAGGTTGGCTAACTCATGAATCTTTTGGATGCTTCCAAAGCATTTGCTCTCCTTCTGCCTCATCGGCCCCTTTAAATCAATGTTCATTGAGCATCCACCTTTGTTAACAGATGGTCATATGGCCACTGTCCTTCCTGCTGTTCCCAGAGGCACATGAACTTTGGTCTTTGGATGATGTTCCACTGACTCAGGCTTCTCACACCACCCACTTTGGCAGAGGTGGTTTGACTCCATTTCTGCTTTCCCAGCCCTCGTTACACAGGTTTTCAGTTACATCCTGATTCAGTCCTCATGCTGCAAACAAACTGAGGTTTTGTAATCTGTGTACAGATTTATGAGAACACAAAAACGAACTCTAGTGTAGTATTTACAGGGTAAGTACTATGAAATGTGGCTGTAGAAGCCAGTATCTCATCCCCTCCTTCCATTCATTCGTCATATTTTTTTAGAGGTTGTGTGAGCCCCTGTCCAAGAAGCTTACAGAATAGTAGAGGGGCTAAGACATGGATTTTGAGTATAAATTCCAAGGAGTTCAGGGAGGAGAAGGAGAGGAAAAGCCACCATGATGTTGTGCCCTTAGAAATACAGAATGCACATTTAACAGACTTTGATATTTAACATTTCAGGGATTCAAAATGGCATTTACAGTGTTGAGCTCTGTATGATTCAAAGATCATGGGGCCAGAACATCTCCCTGCATGTATTACCTTGCATTAGGATAATCATGATCATCATTTGTTTGGTATTGTGAAAACTAAGGACATTGGTGTATGTACTTCCCCAGGGTGTCTGGGGGACAGATGTAAGGATGTCAGCACCATGTTGATAACATACTAGCCTCCTCGAGGTGAGAGGTCAACGTCTGTGACCACCACCCAGGGCAAGGGCTGCTTCCAGATCAGACAGCCCAGCTGGGGTCTGGGGTAATGCATGAGAGATTACCTATGTCCCAGCTGAATATTTTCTCTCTTTTTTTCATGACTTAGGCTTGCAACTGTTTACCTCTGTACAATCAGGCATATAAAATGGAGCAGTTCATACCCAATACTTAGGATTTTTAAACCCTGGGCATAGAAGAAATGGAAACTTGAGCTTTTCAGGGCGAGGTGTTTGCAGATGTCAGTAACGCACAGAAATGGTCTTCTTTCTCTCTTTCCCGTACACCTGCCCTTCAGGGTTTGTCAGGGAACCCAAACTTTCTGGGAGGTGAGACATGGGAGTCTCAGGAAGTAAGGAATTCCTTCTGTTGGTTCCCAGAAAGCCAGCAACTGCAGTTTTCATTTTCAAACTGTATAGTCCTCAGATCTCCTAGGTCCACTCTCCCCTGGGCAGAGAGAGCATCTCTCAGAGAGCACTGGGGAGCAGGAAGGGCCTCGCCTATGTCAAGCACCTGTGCAGTGCCGGGGCCCTGCTGTGTCCTTCACATACACAATCCACTTTAAGTTCATATCAGGGTTGGAAGAGCCTTTTAGGGGTCTTGAGCCCAGTTTTCCCTCTGCAATATCTCAGTCATGTCACCATCTGTCCAGCCTGTGTTCAGAGCCACATGAGGCTTGGTGAACAGTGTCAGCCAGATGGTGGCCTTCAGTGTAGGCTTCACTTTGGAGAACCTCATGCTGCGCTGTGTCAAGTGCTTGTCCATTTCTTGCTAGGGCTGTATGTGTCATTGGTCACATACCCATTTAGCCCCTGGAGATGCAGGCATGAATAAGAACTTATCCTTGCTCTCAAGAAATTTACTATCTAGAATTCACACAGGAAAAAAACTCATGATGATAACATAAAAAATAATGATCAGTAGTAATTATTGATGCACCAGGTATGTACCAAGCAGTTAACTTACATTATTCCTAATATTGACAGCCATTCAGCCAGATAGCTATGTCTCACCATCCACATTCCACACGTGCACTCAAGGCTTTGGGAGTAACTCTCAGCCGTGGCGTGTGGTGGGGGCTCTGTAGAGACGCAGTGAGTGCTGCAAGCGAGGAGGGGCTGGCCAACCAGTGTCGGCTGCCTCCACGCTCTCAGTCTCACATTTAATGAATTCATTCATCTCCTTTCCTAGATGATTTTCAGAATATTACAATTATATCTTTCAGATTAACTTTTTTAAGAGGGGAGCAGAGATGTTTAACCAAAGTATGGACAGCTTTTTATCCTCCGTTGCAGACATGGTTCAAAGGTAATGCTGCCTTCCACTTTGGATCTTGTGTGCCTTTTGCCTTTCCTGCTGAATCAATGTCTCCACGAGGTGGGGAGGGTTCTGACTGCTGAGGGTCCCCCAAAGCCCATGTCCACTCCGTGAACACTCAGAAAGAGTGCCTCTTCTTAGCTGCCAATGAGTATGTCAGTATTTGTGAATATTGTGGTTGAAAAGTAATGATTTCTGCGGTTCCCGACTTGTGTGGAGCCCAGAGTCCTGTCCACTATGGTAAAAGATTATGTATAAATAAAAGATTAAAATGTCACAGGGGTACTTTCCCATTAAGTCCAAGTTCCTGTTCTTTGGGTCTCCTCCTGTTACTATCCAGGTTTCATGTGTTAGAAGCCTGTGAGTCCAGTTTAGGCTTGCTGTGCATTTAAACGAGCGCTTTGCTCTTACCTTTGAGAGCTAATGGGTTAGCAGCCAGAAATGCCACACCTTTTCAGGAAACTCTAACCATGACATTTGTCATGGTAGATAAACGAGGCGTTAAGCCTTTTTTGAATTAATTCAACAAACTGCATGCAGTTCAGCCTGGCAAATGCACTTTTTAAAAAAATACATCGTTTCTTCTGACTGTCCTGCCCACGTGTCATTGAGGCCATGGCTGCTCTCACTCCCTTTGGCTCCTTCGTCAGCGTCCGCAATAGTCAGCCCGGAAGAGGCTCCCAGTCTCCTCCAGCACCAGGCGTTTTTCATGAAGACTGCAGGCATGTAGTTCCTTGAGGACTTGTTATGATTCCTGGAGTATAGAAGTGTGTGTGTGTGTGTGTGTGTGTGTGTGTGTGTGTGTGTGTGTGTGTGTGTGTATGTAGTTGATAAGTAAATATACAAAATGGAAACACGAGGATAGGATTCTATTTTGTGTGGAAAAATGAAGAGAAAGTTGCTCATTTTCTCGAGGATGTGCATTTCAAAATACCTTAAGAAGGACAACCAGTGGAATTTATTTAAGCAGAAGTGTACCTAAAATGCTGAAAATAAAGAATAAATCCGAAGGAAAACCAATGCTGAGTGTTCACACAGACACGAGGGAGGAGTTGTAGTTTATGAAAGAATACCCTCCCTCCTGAACGTCACTGAGCTGTTTTTTCCTGATTGCTGGCAGCAGGGAGTGATGTGGGCTAGATTTATACTTATGCTAGAGAGCAATTTGTGAAATTCGAGTTCAGTTTCTTGCCTTTTAATTTGATCGTTAGCCCCTGGGAATGTTAGGAGAAAGTGAAAGAAGGGCACCTATTCAATTGTCACTTCATAACACTTCTCCCTTATCTCTGTCTCTTTCTTATCCTACTTTAACTCAGAATTCCATGGTTTTCCATGTTTCTGGGAGAGCCATCTGTGCTTCAGTTTTTTTCATGTTTTGCTGAGGAAGATTAGCCCTGAGCTAACATCTGTTGCCAAATCTTCCTCCACTTCTTTTTATATGTGGATTGCCGCCACAGCGGCACAGCGCCACAGCGCTTCTCCCATATATATATACACACATATATATTTTTTTTTAATTAAGTGAAACATGCTTTTTTTTAAAAAATCTTCAAAGAGAACCAGTTGAAAGCAGTCACTTTTCTGCCCTGCTCCTTGAGTTCTTGGGAGCCTTGGACTAGCTCAGAGTTTTTGAGCCTGGGTCTGTATGGGTTGGAGAGGGGTGGGAGAGGCAGTTACTGAAAACTCCCTGAAGTTGTGTGCAAAATGCACATGAGTATTTTTCTGGGGGAGACGATCTTTACCTTTCATCAGGTCCTCAGAGGTTTCTTACCCACAAAAACTTAAGAACCTAAGTGGTTTTCTATGCGTTGGGCTCCCTCCTTCCGCCTCCTGTACTGCTTAACGGTTTTTCTCTCATTCCATTCTCTCTGTCTTGGCAATGACAAGCAGGTTAAGCTGATGAGGTCTGTCCTCCAGCTTGCCTATCCTAAGGGCACCAGGGGGGAAGTCTCCAGTCATTCCATTCAAATGTCAGAAAAGTCAAAATTAGCTTAGATTGATGGCTTGCATCAAGTTGCATTAAACAAGATACTGGCAGTGTACATTGTGAATCTCCAAGAGGAGAATATGGAATGTACAAGCCCAAACTGATGTAATTAAAGAACCCTTTTGAGAGAAAATCCTGAAGAACTCACTTTGTGAAACCCTGGACTAGCTGGCCCCCAAAATTTCTTCTGATTTTAACATTCGTAATTCAGCCTTCTCTCCTTTAACACAGTGGAGAAGTGGAGCAAGGCCTCTAAAGTTTGCTCTCTCATGTGGGTGGGCCATGTGTTCAGCATTTTATAACCAAGACTGTCACCACTTGGTGGCGTAGCTATGGAGGCCTCACTTTGTGGGGAGAAAGGGCAGCTGCTTATTTCAAGCTAAAGCTTCCAGGTTTTCTACACCTCAGCACACACGCACATAAAAGCCAGAGCCTGGACCTCTGCCCACTTACCCTTGTACCTACCGTGGGCATGGCTTGGCTAGCCAGTCCGTGCAGTCTCAGGGCCGTTGTGTGGCTGTCATACAAAGAAAAGCGTTGCAGCAGGCTTTGTGTTGCACCTTGGTACCACCTCCAGGTCATTTTCCTCTCTCCAGTGGCCATCTCCACCAAGGGGGGCACAGCAGGAATGACTGCTGTTTTCTTCCTTCCTTTCCAGCACTTGCACAGGCGACCTGCACATGCAGCCCTTGAGGATGGGCTCGTCAAAGTTTTTCTCTTAAAATTTGCTTCAACACTTTGAGCATGTTTACCACTTTGTCAGCAGAGCAATTGTTTAGCTGGGTTCAGGCATTGTCTAATGGCATTTCTTATTTAAAACATTAGTCATATAAACACTTCTCCTAATGCAGACTCGAGTCCCCATGATCCCAGCTTTCAGGGCCTAAGTTAGATAAGGTGGAGAGTTGTGGCTCCAGGGGAGGCTGCGGCTCCTTTGTAAGGCAGGAAGCCGTGGGAGATGGCTCTGCCATCTGCTGCTCAGCAGGGCTGGGTTGGCCAGTGATGAGTGAGTGACCTGTCACCTTCTGTCTCAAGCATTCAGGTGGAACAGGAAGCTGAAGCGGAAAAGATGCGGGCGTCCCAGCAAGAATTACTTGCTGTTGATGAATCTGTTTACACTCCAGACTTTGATGTGTCTGCACCACAGATCAACAGGAACCTCATCCAGAAGGCTGGTTACCTTAATCTCAGAAAGTGAGAATGCCATTGCCTGCCTCTTTTTCTCAAATCTGTTCTCCCCAGGAGTAACGAGAGAGGATCTGCTGAATGCCCCATTAAAGAGTGGGGGTACAACGCCCACCACAGCACCCCTCCCACCTGGGGCACAGGAAGCCTCTGGGCCCAGGTCTACAAGCACTGAGAGATGGGCTTGAAAGTCATGTGAGTAAGAACCCAGTGCATGGACTCCAGGGGGCAGGCCACCTCTGTCCCTGGTCACCATGGCTGTTTGCAGGCAGACTGCTCTTCACTGTCATCCTCCTGGACCACTGAGTGTTGTTATTCTACCCCTCCCCTTCCTCCAGGCCCCTAACAGGTGGGAGCCATCAAAGCCAGAGTCTGAGGGACAGGAAGTTTTCAGAGTCATCTAGGTTCATATAGACTGAATCACATATTTAACATTCAGGTCTTTAAATGTCCATTTTGAATTAAAGGGATGATCAGGTTTAATTGCATCTAAGAGCAGAGGGAGGCTACTGTTGGGGTAGTGAAGAATCGGTTTGAGTATCGGTCAGACACCCCGCTGGGCCTCAATCGCTTATCCATAAAATAGAGCTGGTAATTGCACCTCCTTCATACAGTTGTTACAAGGATTGAATGAGGTAATTCCTAGAAGGTAGTAAGCACTCAAATGTTAGCTATTACCATTTTTTGGAAATTATTATAATTATTGAGGCAGGAAACCTAGTGCCTTGCACATGGTTGCTACTCAGTAAATACTGACTCAAGTAAATGTATTTGGTATCCCCCAAATGGAGGATCTATGAAGAGGAATTGCCAGCTGCTGTCTTACCAGGGTAGAGCTCTTCAAAGGTCTGTAAGCTTGTTGAGATCTCAAACCAAATGTCTCCTTTAGTTCTGTACAGATAGAAAACTCCACAAGGTTCTGGTGTTCTTTGCCAGTTACGGGATTTTCCTCTTGTAAGCAGCCCACAAAACAAGAATAACATCCAGCTGAGCACAACTCAGTCTTCTAAATGCCCCAGGGTTCTGTGTGCTGTGGCCATGGTGATCCTGGTGACTGACTAGATTTAGAGCAGTTCAGCTCCACGTCTTAGAGGAATGATCTTCCAGGTTTCCAGTTCCTAATGGTGATGGACTAATTCCATTTCCAGATATCAGGTAGAGGCCAGAGTCTGGCTGCAGTGGAGGTAGGCACATCCTGCCCACACGCTGGAGTTGGTCGTGGGTCTGGCATCTCCCATGGGAGCAGATCCCAGAATCTCCCAGATCATTTAAGCTAAATTGGACCTCTTCTGCTACTCTTTGCACTTGAGTTATTTTCAAAGCAGTTTTGCTTTAATAAAAAGAATCACATTATTTCTAAAATGCTGCCAATACCCTAAAGAGGCAGCAAGATCTTGAGGTGCCATTCGTGCTTCCTAGTACTAATGGGCTTTTTAAAAACAATTCTTACAGTAAAACAGGGCTGGTCACCACCACTTGGGAGAGACTTTACTTCTTCACCCAAGGCGGGAATCTCATGTGTCAGCCCAGGGGAGCCGTGGCTGGAGGTTTGATCCAGGACCTGGACAACTGCTCGGTGATGGCTGTGGATTGTGAAGACCGACGATATTGCTTCCAGATCACCACTCCTAATGGAAAATCGTATGCCACACGGGTTTTATTTGGGAGGAGAACAAGTGTAGTGACTCCACCCCTGCCAGGGGCCTCCTGGCTCATTCCTACACGCCAGTCCTCCCTGGGAGAGGCTCTGTTCCGGGTACTGTTGACCTTTCGGGAGGATGTTTTCATATTCTCTTTAAGCAAGCACACATGACCTGTATGGGATCCACCCTGCCTTATTTAAGGAGTCTCGGTGAGGATTTGTCTGTGGCTTCGGAGAAGAGATGACCTATGTCTGTAAGATGGTGACAGAAGGAGCTGTTTGTCAGCACAGATTCTCAGAGAGAGAAGGCTGTGGCTACTCCTTGCCTGTTGCTGAACAAGCATTTGTGTTTGTATTATGGAGGGGCAGGGATGAGGGGGAGAATAGGTAAAAGCTGCCTGAGAAGTCCGTTGTTCTAGCTGAGACAGGAGATATGAACCATACTTTGAGCTGCAGCAGTGTCATTCGTTAGCATGCTGTCCCCACATACCCCATGTACCTCAGGGGCCCAGAAGAGGTCATGCTTTTGAAGTGGCAGCCTTGTGGTCATTCACAGTAGATCCTATCCCAGGGGATCCCCTGTCACTTAGACAGTGGTTTCAAACTACTCCAAGGAGTTCAGAGCCCCGTGAGGTGCTCCAGGGTTCACCTGCCTCGGGAGAGTCCTTCAGTCAGCTGCTCTACTTGCATTTGCTGTCTACGTTGGGGTTCTGAGTTGAGATTTTATTTGAACAATAGCACGTTCAGGAGAGGTGGGGGCAGTGTTGGTATGGTGTTGACCGTCTCCTCTCCCAGATTGGCAGAGCAGTTTTAGACACCATATTTTCTCCCCGAGTGATAGGAGAAGATCTAGAAAGGGAGACGACCTAGGAAGGAAGACGCCTGCCTTCTAGTTGTGGTCCCAGGCAGTTACATAACTCCTCTGGGCCTTGGTTTCCTCAGATATAAAATAGGGGTAAAATACATGTTCCCCACCTCCCATAGATGATCTGAGGAACAAAGGAACTAGCAGATGTGGAGTCCTTTTAGAGTTAAGCCTTCACAAAGGTAGGGCAGTAGTATTTGTATCCTATCTCCCTATTCCCTGGCCCTCCGTGTGCAGATTTTTTAGTTCTTGGGAAGGAGTGTAATGGCTGCTAATTCCTTCCTTGGGTGTGATTGGGAGGAGTGGCTGAGCCAGAGTCCTGGTTGCCTTGGATCATCTAAGAAGGGCCAACAAGATGGTCCACACTGTAGAATCACAGACTGGGGCTAACAGATCTGAGTCCAGCCTGCTCATTTGATAGCTGAGAAAGCTGAGGCCCAGGGAAAGGAAGTATTGGGCCATGATCATGTAGTGAATGAGCAGTAGAGCCAGAACCCCATTTCTTTCCTTCCCATCATGCCGCCTTCCTGGCCCTTGCCCTTCAGGACCCCAGGCAAGTTGAGTTTATGTAGACTAATCCTCAGTCGCTGAGATCTGAGAAGCACTTATCCAGATGCATTTTATTTCAGGGGAATAATCCTCCAGGCAGAAAGCAGAAAGGAAAATGAAGAGGTAAAGGTTTTGTTTTTTTTACTTCTTTCCTAGTATAGTGGGTGACTTTGGGATTCAGCAGGTTTTTTCATGTCCTCTACAGTGGATATGTGCAATAAACAACATCTCCAGGCAGATCTACTTGACTGACAACCCAGAGGTAATTAACAGCTGCCTTACCTGCATCTCAGCCCTTTGCTCAATCTGAAAGGTAAGCATCCACCTCCTGGGACTGAGCATGTCTTCCTGTGGATTTTTAGGCAGTCGCCATCAAGTTGAATCAGACAGCTCTCCAAGCAGTGACTCCTATTACAAGTTTTGGAAAAAAGCAAGAAAACTCACGCCCCAGGTAACTAAAGGACAATGGAAAACTAGTTTTTATGGAGCCAAACTATGTATTAGGAGTTGGACACAAGCTGTTTCATCCTCACAAACCACCAGGAGTAGTGTTCAGCTCTGTTGTACAGAAGCAGTAACTGTGGCTAGGAAAGGTTACATATTTTGCCCATGTTCACACCACAGATGAGGGGCAGAGCCAGGATTCAAAGCTGTCTGATTTCAGCATCCACATCCTTCCCACTGGACCGTGCCGCTGCAGTCCAAGCACACAGGACTCGCTTCTAGGGTCTTGCTAGTCAGGGGTTCTCCTCACGTTTTCTATCAGTATCAACAAAGTTATGGAACCAAAACAAAATTTTTTAAAATAAGGAACAAAATCACCCTTTATGTGTCTGTGTTACTGCCCTGTTACGGTGCCTTATCTGCACACATACTGATATTTTCACGTGTGCATTTATTTTGCATTTTCACATGTATATTTTTTATATTTTTAAGTTTTTTCATAATTGTTCCTTTTAATAACTATATACCCTTTTCCATCATTTATTATTATTAGCTATTAAGTATTCATGTTGTCTCCCCTTCCTTTGTTTGCTATCATTTATTGTAAACATTTTCATGCACGTAGCTTTTCTTTTGTTTTGAACACTGCTTTAGGATTTATTCTAGGAATCCCACCTTTTGTCTTAATGGGAGTTTCCATTTGGTTAAATAATAGAGGGCTGTGTTATTTGTCATGCTAATGAAAGCATGGCATCAAAGGGTAAATTAAAATTATGATTATATTTGGTGTCCATCTTTCAGTGTAGAAAGAACCCCCTTACATGTTTTACAGATATTATCTACTGAGTCCAGAAGAAAGTCATTCAAAAGCTCAGAGTGGTTAAGTATCTTCCCAGGGTCGCAGTGCTGTGCAGTGGTGTGGAGCCAGTGTTCACACACCTGCACTGGGTTCATGAGAAGGAGCAGTAGAAGCGAAGGCCAGAAAATAGGTTTGAGTCCAATTGTGAAAGAACTAGGAGTTAGAGGCAGTGAAGCAGACCAAAGGCTCTGGGCGAAGGGGTGGCATAAGCAGAGCCAGAGTAGAAAGGTGGTTCTGCAGCACTATAGCAGATAGATTGGATAGGTGTGCGGGGACAAGGGCAGGGCAGAAAGACCCAACAGGATGTGGCTGTAATAGTAGCTGTGAAATGGAACATGAGAACCTGAGCAAAGGTAATAAAAATGGGAAAGCGGCAACGAGTCTGAGAAACGCTTCGGTGCTGTGATGTGAGGGTCTAACAGTTCACACAGCAGCATGCTGATTAAGTCCAGCTCTAAGGAAAGCACTGCATGAGTGGAAATGGAAGTGAAGATGCAGCCAGTAGGGCTCATCCGTGAGCTCTGTCTTGGGCAAATGTGTCTGTCTCCTCCTCGTAAAGCCACAAGAATGTTAGGGGGCACCATGGAGAACACTAGACTCGGAGTTAGGAGACATTCTAATAATAGCTCTGCCTTGAACACAGCCAGATGTCCTTGGTGAGTCAGTCAGTTCTCTGGGCCTCTGTCTCCTTAACTTTGTGACATAAGAAGATGAGAAACGAGACGACCTCTAAGGCCCCTTCCAGCTTTAATATGCTGTCTTTCTAGGGTGCTGATGTATAGTTTAATTAGCATTAGTAATTAGAAGGTATGATTGGTTTTCTAAAAAATAATTTGCAGCTCAGATTTAATTATTCAGTAACTAATTTTTCTCCCAGTTCTAGAATGAGTAAATCACACTCTTAGACAGAAAGTCCCCCACAGAAGGGACACAGAAGAATCCCTGAAAAAAAACTGACTCTAGCCAGCCAACTGAATCAACCCAGAGATTAGAAAGGTGAAAGACAGGGCTGCCAGATGGTCCCAGAGCTATGGAGGGGAGGGGTACTATCTCTTTTAGGGTCAACCCATTAAGAATAAAGAAATATTTTGATGACAGTGGGAGAAAGGAGCAGAAAAACTGTGTTCTTGGGAACAAACTGCCATTCACTTCTAAGCAAATACCATGCAAAACCGTGTTCTTGGGAACAAACTGCTATTCACTTCTAAGCAAATACCATGTGTGGCCTCCCCTCATTCTACAGGAATTATATATCTAATATTCATTCATTTATCCAGCTGTTCAACAAATGTTTGTTGATATCTGCTGTGTGCCCAGGCATTGGGCTGGGTCATGAAACTTACAGATTTGTGGGGGAAGACAGGCAAAAGGTGAACAAATACTTAGTTAAAATTGAGAAAAGTGCTATTATGTTAAAGATGAGGGTGCTGTTGTGGAGAGTAAAGAGAGACCTATGTAGGGCCTATCAGTGGAGATAATATTTAAACTGAGAAATAAAAGATGAGAAGTAGCCACTCTTGCAAATAGCCAGAGGTGGTGCGTTCCTGGTAGCAGTCATGGAGGCTATAAGGCAGAAAAGAACATAGTGTATTTGAGGAACTGAAAGACCAGTATAACTAGACAGTGGTGGGTAAAGGGAGACGGTGGGGCAAGATGAGGTTGGGGAGGGAGGAAGACGGACAGATCGTGAAGGAAGTCACGCTCAGGAGCTTGGGGAGCTGTGGAAGGGTTCTGGGAGGTATGTAGGTGTGTGTGTCAGAGACAGAGAGAGATGATCCACTTTCTAAGGTCAGCTCTGGCTACTATGGAGGACACAACACAGAGCTGGGCAAGTAGGTATCCACTGAGGAGCCTGTAGCAGCAGTCCAGGTGAAGATGATGGCGTCTTAAACCAGGCTCCTGGCAGAGGAGATAAAAAGTAGATGGATTTGGGACTTATTTTAGAGGAAAAATCTATAGGACTTCGAGATGTGGAGTGGAAGAAAAAGGACAGATCAGAGGATGACCACAGTCTGGGTTGAATGATCTGGGCAGATGGTGGTGGTATTTAAAGAGATGAAAAAGAGTTGGTAGTGGGTCTCAAGAGTTCACTTTTGGACATAAGTTTGAGAGGCCCACTAAACATTCCAGTGAGTTGTTAAGTAGTCAACTGATGATATGAGTCTGGAGTACAAAGAAAGTGTCAGGGCTGCATATATGAATCAAGAACTCACAGGAAAATGGCAGTGGAAGAGATCATCTAGGGAGAGAGTGTAGAGGGAAAAGAGTGGGGCCTAGGACAGAATCCTAAAGAACTCCAACATTTGGAGTAGAGGAGAAGGAACCTGCCAAAGACACTGAGAAACATCAAGAAAAATGGCATCAGCAGAAACCAAGAAGAATTTTAAGGAGAGGTCAGTTACGTTAGATGCTTTGAGAGATCAAGGAGGATGACGACCACAAAGTGTCCATTAGAGTTGGTGACCTAGAGATCACAGGTAATGCTTTACATCATGTCACTCCTCTGTTCAGAGAGTCTTCAGTGGCTCCCTATTCTGTAGAGTCAAGTTCAGACCCCACCTGATGGTGTTAACAGCCCTCTACAACCTGGCCCCATCCTATCTTTGTTGTATTATCTCCCCTTAGACCCTCTGGGGAGCCAAAGTCTTGGGCTCACTTCCTCCCCTTTAAGCTTCTACTCATCCCTTCCTCTGGTGCTTATCACTTATTAAATCATACCCCTCTCTTAAAGACTGGATCAAACACAGATGTGAGTCTACCATTTTGGATTACTGAGGCAGTGTGGCATCATGGGAAAGCACTATACTGGCAGTGAGGAGACCTCAGTTCTTAATCTACTCACCCACCAGATAATTGAGTGCCTTCAGAATTACTCAGTTTCTCTAGAGACCTCAGTTTCGTTTTCTGTTAAGGATGGAGGTTAAACTGAATGGTCTCTACTTGCAGTGACTGTCTACCAGCCTATCTGTTGTGTTTCTAGCCACTTTCCATTTAGTATGCTCATTTATCAAATGGGATTATAAAGTAGTTTCATACAATCGATTCAGTTATTAATGTACCTGAGGAATATGAAAATACTGATATAGAAAATATCAAATGAACAGAAAGATATGGGAGCCTTTTAATAGTCCAAACAGCATAAGAAATCAAAATACTGTGACATTCTTTGCCCCACAAAGGAGTTGACATTCTAGCTGGGGAGAAAAGATTATAAAAATATGAGAAGTTCAGTTACGGCATTCTGACACTGGAAGAGAAGAAACAGGGTGGCACATGATTAATCACTATACAGACAGTACTCTCCTTTTATGTGCCACAATCTCAGTAGCAACGTGTGGGCACAGTGCTAAGGGCAAGAGCCACATAGGGGTACCAGACTTTCCCTGGGACTTACTTAGAAGAACCACTGGAGTGCGGAGGAGGGAGAGGGTCAGGGTGGCTTGAAAGGCTTAGTGGATGAATAGGAATTGGAGCTGGTGTTTGAAGTACAGGAGAGCTGGGTAAGCAGCAGAATTGAGATGAAGACCCAAAGAACAGCGTATGGTGTGTCTGGTGTAGCTCTAGTGGAAGGCGCACTGAGGGAATGGAGAGGGAGGCCCTCAGGAGAAATTAGAGCCAGGGGGTGGTTGAATGCTAGGCCAAGATGTAATATTTGTTCAGCTAACATTTTTGAATGCCTGCTATGTCCCAAGCAGTAAATATGCTCTAGCCCCTGCCCTCATAAACAAAAGATACAAAGAGAAAATCAGTAGATACTATAATAAATAGTCTAACACAATGCAGAAGGCTGTGCAGCAGAGCTAACTACAGGTAGTGGGGAGATCTGAAGGATTTTACCCAAGGACGTGAATGACATTTTTCAAAGATTTATTTGTAGAATGGGTTGAA
This sequence comes from Ceratotherium simum simum, assembly GCF_057802395.1. NCBI lineage: Eukaryota > Metazoa > Chordata > Mammalia > Perissodactyla > Rhinocerotidae > Ceratotherium > Ceratotherium simum. The sequence continues at coordinate 18,860,405 of NC_141924.1, forward strand.
GGATTGATTGAAATTTTCTTCCTTGTCCATCACATCAGCATTCAACATGTATTCATTTGATTTTAAGGCATAGGTTAAGAGGGATTTGTTTGATTTTTTTTTTCCTCTCCTATTTTGGACTCCAGCCAAAACCTGAAAAATTCAGAGATGGAAAATGACAAGATTGTTCCCAAAGCAACAGTTAATATACCTGAACCTGAACAACTAATTGCACCTGGAACACCTATTCAATTTGATATTGTACTTCCTGCTACAGAATTCCTTGATCAGAACAGAGGGAGCAGGTATGGGCTAAGGGAGGTTACCTCTGGGACAAATGAAAATAAATTTGACATCTTTTGTGTCCCCACCCACCTTCCAAGACTGTTGCCATTCTGATTTAGAGTTGAAGTGTTAAGTGCCTTTTAGCTGAAACTTTCAAGATTGTTTGACAGTGGTTGTTCCTCTAGGCGTATCAACCCTTTTGGTGAAACTGAGGATGAGACATTTCCAGAAGCAGAAGGTAAGAGGCTAGTTTGGTGTGCTTCTTCTTTCCCGCACACAAGTGACCAGAGCCTTTGAATAAGATGTGAAATTATGTTTTAGAGATCTATGACTTGAAATTTGAATTGAAATTATGACCCACAGATTTGTTGTTTTCTGTGGGAACTCGTTAGGACATGTGCAGTTAGAGCAAGTCTTGGATAAAAACTGAGGGGAAACTGACAGATCTTCTACAACTGTTGTACCATTAGTCACATTCATACCCTTTTTGTAGCTCCTGTGTAGAAATGGTGCCACATCTAAATCTGGTATCAAATTAGTACAAAACAAACTCAAAGAGGATAAAATGGTCACATTAAAATACAGTCTGGGTGAGTCATAAATATGCTATCTCATTCTAGAAAACCAAAGGCATAAATAAAAACTCATTCTTGAATCTGAAGATGACATGAATAAATGGTATTTAATTTGTTCATATTCAGATTTTTAATGTTTATTATCATCATACATAAGCACATACTCAGTAGAGCAGACCAGAACCTACTACTCCATAGAGCAGTACTTGAGTTCCCAGCCAAGGCAATTTAGTAGCTAGAAGTGCTGGCAAGACGTCATTTTAACACAGCTTCATGACTGGAGCCTGAGAGGATCATCAGAATGAAATGCCACTTATTTAAATTTAAAAGTAGAACATAAGAATTGGCACTCCTTACAGCTTTAGGCAAAAAAAAAAAAAAATACGATGTTAATAGGCCATGCCTCAAATCTGACTCTCCACTTGTATCTAGCTGACTTCATATGACCACACTGTTTGTAAACAGTCTACACAATCAACTTTCAAACTTGTAAAAACTGTCTTCATATGGGAGTAACCACGTATAGTATCAGTTAATTTTCCTAATGAATTCTTTAACCCTCAAGTTATTCTTAGGGACAAGGATACTAATAGGGAGGGCAAATGAGGAAAAAGTAGGCTTCTTAGTGTAAAATGGTGCATAAGTGAATTGTTGTTCTTATAGAAAAAAAAAAAAAAGACCTTTAAACCTTCATGATCTTCCAGTTACGGTTGCTGTTACTCAGTTTTGTCAGGTTGTGTGCCATTATCAAGAAGCCAATACTGGAAATTCATTAGAATTAAATAATAAAATTAACTTATTTTAGTTTAAGACCTCCATTAGTTTATGGAATATCATCACTGCCCTTCAGTAATAAATGAAGTATATGAATTGAATGAGACCCAACATCAGGTCTTACTTTCTTCAAATAAATTTTCTTCTAAAACAAGACTTTGTCAGTGGGCCAAGGTAATGAATTTTCTATTGTCTAGTGGAAAAGCTCTTATTTTCAGAGAAAAGATAAGATGCATACACTGCCACCTACATGAAGTCACCCAGAGTTTTAGGCTAGAAGGATGTTCCTCTGGTACCGCTGTTTCATTTTATAAATGAAGAGGGGCTTTTCTAGTCAAATGAGGTAGTTCCAGACAGACCAAATATAGACAAGAGGAGATTCAGAGCTTTGGCACTTTGGGGTTTGTAAAAGCAGTTTTGAGAAATAATGGTAGAAAGCCCTCCATAGAGAGCAAACCAAACCTGAGGTCTTCAGCCTGTTCTCAGACCAGCACATCTGATCCTGGTGTGCAGATCACCAGCAGGCAGGAAGTGAATGTGATCCTGAGCATAAAATGCTCTCTTGCAGATTCTCTTTTGCAACAGATGTTTATAGTTCGGTTTTTGGGATCAATGGCAGTTAAGACAGACAACACTGCTGAAGTGATTTACGAAGCCATGAGACAAGTGTTGGCTGCTCGGGCTATTCATAACATCTTCCGTATGACAGAATCCCATCTGATGGTCACCAGTCAAACTCTGAGGTAGACTGTTTCATTTTCAGACTTTCTTTTTTTTTTTATTGCAGTAACATTGGTTTATAACGTATAAATTTCAGGTGTACAATATTATACTTCTGTTTCTGCACAGATTACATCATGTCAGACTTTTTTACAGCTTCATCTGATTTCCCTTTTAAGAATGTTCATGCTAGAATATTTGTCTGATTAGAGTGTCTGTGCCCTACTCCTTTTTACATTTTGATTTTATAAGAAGTATTGGATAGAAGATGCTCCCTTCAAGACAAGAACTGATATCTTTAGAAATTTAGTAGTGAATGAATACTATTGTTCATAAAGACGCCACCATTCTAGGGTTACTCTCTTTATCTCAGAGCTTGAAAACAGAAGGTTTTTTGTTTTTCATTTCTGAGAGTGTTGTGACAACAGAACATAAACCTGCTTGAGATAACGAGACCAACAGGGGGAAAATCTGATTAGTATCTGTTGGGGTCAAAATTAAAGAAGCCAAGCAATGTTAACTACGTGATTTGGGGTTTCAGGTAATATGATCTACATGAGTGATGGCGAATGACTATTAAGCCATGGGTAGCCCATGCCTTATTAAGAGTTGCACTGTCTGTAGCCACATGTAGCACTTGAAACATAACTAGGCTGAAGTGAGATGTGTTTTAAGTACAAGAAAAACACCAAATTTGTAAGATCTTGTACTACCCCCCCAAAAAGAATGCAAAATATCTCATTAATTTTTATATTTAATAACATGTCTAGCCCGTAATATTTTAGATCTACTAGATTAAAGTATATTAAATTAATTTCACCTGTTGCTTTTCAATTTTTTTTAATGTGGCTGCTAGAAAAATTTAAATTATGTATGAGGCTTCCATTATATTTCTGTGGGACAGCAGCACTGCTTTAGAGCCAAAATGTCTAGGTTTATTCCTGGCTTTGGCATTTACTAGTTGTATGACCTTGGGCAAGCTGTGCCTTGGTTTCTTCAGCTATAAAATGAAAATAACTGTATGCACACCCCATAGTGTTGTCATGAGGAATAAATGAGTTAATACATGTAAAATATTCACAACCATGACTGGCATATAGAAAGTATTTGATAAATGTTAGCTTCGTTAACTAAGACTTGAGCAAAAATCAGAATACAGTTTATTCCATTCATTCAAATCAGATATTTCATTTCTTTATAAACCTTATACTGAGAATTGGATTCTTACCAATAAAACCTTATATTTATTTAAAGCTTTTCTCCAAATATGTCCTGGACCTTTTATAGCCGTTGGCTCATTGTTCTTATAATCTCCACCAAAAAGATGAGAGTAAATACATGTAAAAGCACTGAAAAACTGTAGTGCATCAAAGAATGCTATCAAAAAAAGTGCAAAGACAACCCAGAGAATGGAAGAAAATACTTGTAAATTATATATCTAATAAAGGTGTAGTATCCAGAATATATAAAGAACTCTTACAAATCAGCAACAAGACCAAAAAAAAAAAAACAATAAAAAAATGGATGAAGGACTTGAATAGACATTTCTCCAAAGATATACAAATGGCCAACAAGCACTGAAAAGATGCTCAATGTCATTAGGGAAATGCAAATCAAATCCACAGTGAGATACCACTTCACACCCACTAGGATGGCCATAATTTTTTTTTCAAGGAAAATAACAAGTGTTAGCAAGAATGTGAAGAAATTGGATGGAACCCATTGCTAGTGGGAATGTAAAATGGTTCAGCCAGCCACTGTGAGAAATACTTTGGCAGTTCCTCTGTAAGTTAAACATAGAATTCCACTCCTCAGTGGATACCCAAAAGAATTGAAAACAAGTGTTCAAACAAAAACTTTACCCCAACATTCATGACAGTACTATTCACAATTGCTAAAAGGTGGAAACAATCCAGATATCCATCAGCAAATGTGGTATTATCCATACAATGGAATATTATTCAGCCTTAAAAAGGAATGAAGTACATGCTACAACATGGACGAACTTTGAAAACATAATGCTGACAGCAGAGACATATCACATATTGTATGATCATTTATATGAAATATCCAGAATAGGCAAATCCGTAGAGATAGAAACCAGATTAGTGGTTGCCGAAAGCTAAGAGGAAGGAGGAATGGGGAGTGACTGCTTAATGGGTGTGGAGTTTCCTTTTGAGATGATGAAGATATTCTGTCACTAGATAGTGGTGACAGTTGTACAATGTTGTGAATGTACTAAATGTCAGTAATGATCAATTTTATGTTAGGTGTATTTCACCACAGTACACACACACACACTCCTACACACCCATAGTGGAATTCGTAGGTTTTGAGACTATTTAGAAGTCACACAGAAAATCAGATCTTAAGAGGCAAATCCAGGTTATCTGATTTAGACAGCAGACTTTTAAAAATTACTCACAAAATATGATATGCATGTTTTAAGTTTTCATATATAGAAAATTTTTACAAAACAAAAAAATTATCCCAACTTGAGGGAAACTGATGTATCTTTTAAAAATCATTAAATTCATACCCACTATTAATAGGGATATAAATAAAAATAACATTTATTTAGCTTTGTAGTTAACTTAAAAGTCCATACACATCTCCTCATTGTCTTAACCATCTCTTTGAAGTGGCGTTTCTTATCCGTTTTACCGACGAAGCAGTTGAGAGAAGTCAGGGTGAGTTACACATAACAAGATCATAAAGTGAGTAGCCAGGTTAGAATTCAGTCTTGAGCCCTCGGATTATAAATCCCATGCTTTAGTAAGTATAATTGCACGTATTTCAAATTGTAACCATATTTTTAGGTAGCAGCTTTATTGAGATGTAACTTACATATGATACAATTCACCCATTTAAAGTGTTTTTAATATATTCAGAGTTGTGTAACCATCACTACAAACAGTTTTAGAAGATTTTCATCACCCCCCCTCCCCAAGAAAACCCATACCCATTAGCAGTCATTCCCTTTTTCCTTGCAACCCACCCAGCCCTAGGCAGCCACTAACCACTAATTTTGCTGTCTCTACAGATTAGCCTATTCTGGACATTTAATATAAATGGAATTATAATTTTTTTTTTTTTTACAGAGAATAGATTTTTTCCTTTCATCTATGAAACTTACAGCAAATCTATAATAATTTACATAAAATACCAGGTGTTAGAAAGTAGACATTTATATCTAAGATAGCAACAAATTCTCTAATGTAGTTTATTTCCCCAGGTACATCGTGATTATTAGATGATGCTTAAAATATTGTTAAAGAATATATCTAGAATACCTTCTTAAAGTTAAAGAATACTCCTCCTGCACCCAAACTGATATAGTTTTGTTAAAATCCCTTCACTATGCTCCCACCCCTACCCCATATTTAAAAGAAAAAAAATTTGCTAAACTCAGAAGAATCAGTTGACCTCGCACTTCAGGAAAACAGTAGTCAATAAATGTTTGTTGAGAAGGCGGCTGTACAGAATAGGATCCATCCGTATGATACAGCACAACTATTGAGAATTATAATGCTGCCTTTCTGGATTAGCACTAAAATATTGTGAAATTAGTTCTCTAGTTGCTATAATCTTCCATTAAAGATACCCTGAGCTTTAACTACACAGGTTCAACAAAGGCAGAAACCATGGCACGTCCTCCCTTTGGATGGTCACATGGAGTTCTCGCCTCAGTGAGGCCTTATATTTTCATATTTGGAGGGTATTTGTGTGACTTCATTCTGAACTTCCACAAACTCTTCTAAGAGTATAAGTTTAGCCAACATTTGTGACATAATGAATCTCTTCAAATTTCAGGTTGATAGATCCCCAGACTCAAGTAACAAGGGCCAACGTAAGTACACTCGTGCATGCTATTTTAGTGATTCCTCCTTAATTCACCTTTGTAGCCACCTTAAACGCCAAGTAAGCACTTTATAAATTTTATTTGCCATGATTTGGTAACTAATAGTGCACTTTTTCCTTTTTCCATGGGGAATGACTTTGTCTGATTTTTAATTCCAGTTTGTTGTGTGATATTCAGTCTATTCCTATTTTTTCCCAGTTTGAACTTACCAGTGTCACCCAGTTTGCTGCTCATCAAGAAAACAAGAGACTGGTTGGTTTTGTGGTCCGCATGCCCGAATCCACAGGCGGAGAGTCCCTGAGCACATACGTTTTTGAAAGCAACTCAGAAGGCGAAAAGGTCTTGCTATTTTTTTCATCTTAAGATTCCATAATATCTGAGTCCAAACGAAGGTATTTAAAGGAGTTTTTTACACCATCCCCCTGGAATTTAGTTGACTATTCTGCATGTCCCCATCAAGGAGTTTAGATAATACCACCTCTTGGGAAGGCCCCACTGAAAGAAAACTGACTGGAGTAAAATTTCCCTGTCAACCAGAATAGATCAGAAGAACTTTAATGGTGAGATATAATTGTTTAGTAGAGATATCAGGAAACATTAAAAGCAGTTCCCCTCAGATTTATTCTTTTTAAAAAAATTAAAGCAAAAGTTACAATGGAGAAAATCTAGTCTCAGAGAGTAAACCATCTGAGGTGATCATTTCGTATGAAAAGCTTGGACAGCATTCACTACCTAGAATTAATCAAAATTAATCAACCCTTCTTTCAGAAAGTACCTGTTTGCCACTGTGTGTATGAACATGTAGTGGCTAAATATAGTTGAGAGAAAGGAAAAAAGTATCCTGTTAAGAATTTTAAACACTGGAGTAAGTTCAGTTTTCACTCACCTGGATATCTTTTATGACACACAAACTGGCAACAGGAGACCTGGACAGATGGATGCTAATGTTCAGAGCCCCATGTGATGAGTCTTCTACAGCCAGGTCCCCTGTCCCCATGTTGATGTGAGCAGACAGTGACCTCACTGTACTTCCACAGTCACATTTTTCCTAAAATTCTTTATCCCTTTTCTACCTTTGCCAAACACTACTTTTCTTGTCTTTTGCAGATATGTTATGCTATTAATTTGGGAAAAGAAATCATTGAGGTTCAGAAGGTAAGATGCATTTCAGTGCTGGTTCAACGACTACTCAAAAGATATCTATACACTTACTAAGATTTCTCTCGAAAAGAGAAATGATGCTCCCTAGGCAGTGTGGCCAAGTTTAGGATTTCCTTTCAAGCATTCTAGCCGCCAGACAGTTTTGATCAGCTAGTTCCAGTCACTGCTTCTTAATAACTGTCTCTGTGCAGCTCCTACTTGATCAATTCTTTGCCTGCTGTTGCTGTTGGCTACGTTTCCTTTCTTTCAGTCTAACATGGTACAAACTTAAGTATCTCCCATGTGCTCTAAGGCCTTGCTCCTCAGAGTGGTTCCAGGCCCAGCAGCAGTGACAGACGTCACCTGGAAACTTACTAGAAGTGAAGACTCGCAGACCTCCGTCTTACAGCAGCTTACAATCTTTCATTCACTGAACACATTTTTGAGAGCCAACTTTATATAAGAAAAACTCTGGGGAGAAAAAAGAAAAAGAAAAACCCTGGGGTTATAGCAGTGAGCAAGACAGACATAGTTCCTGCCCCAAGGGGCTTCTAGTTCAACACTGTCCAGTAGAACTTTCTGTAGTAATGGAAATGATCTATGTCTGCACTGTTTAACATGCAGATTGAATGTGGCTAGTGACTGAGGAACTGGATTTTTAAATTTTATTTAATTTCATTTTAATCTAAATGTAACATGTAGCTAGTGGGTTCCATATTAGTGCAGTTCTAGTCTGTCGGAGAGGGCAGGAGGACCAAGGACTAAGACAGACATACATGAAATAATGGCAGGCAGTGAGGATACAGATCAGGACCTGGCAAACTTTTTCTGTGAAGGGCCAGAAAGTAAACCTTTTAGGCTTACCATCTCTGTTGCAACTACTCAAACTCTGGTGTTATAACACAAAAGCAGCCATAGACATTACATATACTGTGTGTAAATGAACGGGCATGGGTGTGTTCCAATAAAACTATTTACAGAAACAAGTCGTGAGCCAAATGGCCATAGTTTGCCAACTCTTGGTATAGACTGAGAGAGAGAAAAGAAAGGAGTTTAAAGACATAGAAGACAAAGGCGTTGTGAAGGAAGTTCCTCTCTGGACTCTTTCTGGGAAGATGATTATGATTTGGCTATGTAAAATGATAGTTTGGCTGAGGAAAACCTTGGCCTAGATAACAGAAGAAGTAATGCAATTGAGTTTTTTCAGGGAAACAAGGAGACCCACCTGAAGACACACAGAGACAAAGAGTCAGAAGGAATGAAGCTAGATTACAGAATATAATGAAAGCCACGCCAAAGGGGTTTTAAGTGCATTTTAAGCGTTTTCTTTTCTCCTTAAACTCCCATAACTTTCAGGATCCAGAAGCACTGGCTCAATTAATGCTCTCCATACCACTAACCAATGATGGAAAATATGTCCTATTAAACGATCAACCAGATGACACTGACGGAAGTGCAAGTGAAAATAGAGGCGCGGAATCTGAAGCATAACTTTCTTGCCCCTTTGGGGTTGGAGCACCCAGGAGGAGAGCTACCTCCTTAAGGGTTTTCAACTTCTCTGACATGCAGGCACACGACCTGGTTTCAGAATGCTGACAGTCGCTTGTGGAATGTACCCTCCATGCCTTGATACTGAGACTTGGGAGGGAAACAGTAAGAAATTGACAACATTCCTACCCATCTACAAATGTTATTTTAGGTGCTTTGTGGTAAGTCCTTCTCTTAGATTGCATTGTTCAGCATTCAGAATGAAAATTATGAAAAAATGCATTGTTCACTTTATTTGAATGTCATCTCTTCAGTGTCCAGTATCCTTTTTTAAAAATGGCAAAAGCCTAGATTTATAATTTGATAAACACTAAATATTTCCTATTAATATAATCTATTTTTGTATTTTACTTAAGCTTTAAGTGCCTGTCATTCTGAAAATTGTGTATTTATAATCAAGGTTATTTCATAACTGGACCTACTAGCATTAATTTGTGCAGTAGGTGATGAGCCCAGCTTTGAGGCTTGAGCACTAGCAGAAATGCAGGTCTAGTTTTGATAAGTGTTCCAGACATCATGCAATAAAAAGACTAGCAGAGGAATACCACAAAAGATGTTTAATTTTATGTTGGAATCTTAATGAACCAGCATTCATAAGTTCACGGTCCTCTGGATAATACTGTTTTTAGTGGGGGATCACCATGGATGGGGGCAACTCTACCAACTCCTGTTTCTCTGAGCCAGACCCTCCTCAAGGAAGGGACCAATTTTAAAACTCACTTGAAGCACAGCTGGTCACAGGGCTTGGTATAAAGTTCCTATTTCCACCCTGGCACATCTGGTTCTTGGCATCCCAGCCCACTCCACCATCCCGTTCTACCCATGGAATAAGTATAATGATCTTGAATTGGTACAGTATGTTTAATTACAACCGAGTTCAACACAGTATCATTGTCTTTGTAATAAATTAACCTAGCAAAATGCTAGCAAATAAAAACTATCATTCTGTTTCTTTTGCTTTCTGTGGTTATTTTCTAGAACATCCTTAAAGTCAGTTATGTTGCCTTAACAGTTAATTTCCAAAACACTAGGGCATAATGAAATCACAGCAGAGGATATACTATCAAAAAATACCTCTATTCAGCATGAGTTGAATGATGTGATCTCAATGCCAAGTTTTTAAAAGGGCTTGCTTTTAAAATGGTGAATTAATAAAACAACTTTTGCAACCCTAAATTAGGTTACTGTAATAGGGTCCATGTGAGGAATCCACTCTATAATAGGTATACCATCAGAGACATAGTGAGCTGTTCTAAGCCAGTATGAGACTGTGCACCATAAAATTACTATTTGAATGTTAACTAGTGCCTTAGAAATTTATATATCATTAGATCAGTAAGTTCTCTGACAGTCTGTAGGAGCCACAGTCCCCTGCATTTCTTTTTCTTGCTTACAATTGTTGAGGGTGGGAGTGGAAGAATCTCAAGTCATGAACAATATTGTTGGAAACTGAAATCAATTTTTTTTTAAATTAAAAATGTTATTAAGAATCTATGGCTTAACTAAGCCACAAAGCATGCAAATCATAAAAACAAACGACTGAAAACCAACACACTGAAACTAACTTCAAAAAAACACGAGAGGATGAAAACACAAAATTAACTGAGCATATTAGCAAGCACACATGACCAACAAAAAATTAGTATCCAGAATATATAAAATGTTCCCACAATTAGTAAGAAAAAGATAAATTGAAAAAAAATAGAAAAAGTCATGAAGACATTTCACCAACTAAAAAATAAAAAGAGCTCTTAAACAGAAATATATTCAATCTTGTATAATAATCAAGGAAAAGCAAATTAAAACCACACCGAGATATGTATTCACCAGACTGTTGGTAGGGATGGAGTGAAGAATCGGGTCCACTGCTAGGAGGGGGAACAGTCTGGCCTCTGTCTAGTGAACTTGCGAGTGCACCTGTCCCTACCACCTAGCAGAGTCACTTGTGAATTCCCACACCCAGGGGAAACTCAACACACATACCCAGAGACATGCACAGTAACGATTATAGCAGCACTGTTCACAGTATCCCAAATTTGGAAATATCCCAAGTGTCATCAACAGATAAAATACCTGTGTATTCACGTACCAAAGTAATACTAGAGAAGTAAAACTAAACTATAGCTATATACATCAACATGAATGAATTTCAAAAGTACTGAATTAAGTCATACAAGCATACAGTAAGAGTCCATTTATATTAACTTTAAAAAACATGCAAAACAATATCATAGCATTATAAAAATACAGATAGGTTCTAACACTAGAGAAAAGGAATGGTTACCACCAAAATTCTGCATCATGGTTTCCTCTGGGGTGGAAAAGGGAGCTGAGGTCTGAGGAGGAACGATGGGAGCATCTAAGGCAGTGGGAATAGGCTCTTCACCGACATGGTGGCTACCCAAGTCTTCTATTTTTATTCTCTAAGTAGTACATACATATCTATACCATTTTGCATGTTACATATTTTTAAATAAAATAATTTTTAAATTTAGAAACAGTGGGTGATTTGCCCTTTCACTCAACTTACTGAAATGTGTATTAATACGTATGAAAGCACTCTGAAAAGTTAACCAGTGCCATCTGAATGAAAGGTGGGAGGGTGGTAAATAGGACCTTATTAGCCAGCTCTCCTCACCAATTTTCATTTCCAAGCATTGTCTTTCGTTGTTTAGCCACCTGTCAGACTACCTTCTTGCGAGAAGAGCAGGACCTGTCTTACATTGTCTACACCTAGCTGAGCCATTTAAAAAGGAATAGTGTTTTGTGGGGTTTTTTTTTGGTGAGGAAGATTAGCTCTGAGCTAACATCTGTTGCCAGTCCTCTTTTTGCTGAGTAAGATTGGCCCTGAGCTAATATCTGTGCCCATCTTTCTCTACTTTATGTGGGATGCCTGCCACAGCATGGCTTGATAAGCAGGGTGTAGGTCCACACCCAGGACTCGAACCCGCAAACCCCAGGCCACCAAAGCGGAGTGTGCGAACCTAACCACTACGCCACTGGGCAGGCCCCACGAATAGTTTTTATGAGACCCCCCCCCTCAGAGTCCAAATACAGGCTATCTTCAAAGTTTTCCACGCTAACAGTTATATGCCGAGTACATTTCTGCCCCTGAGAGTAATCATAAGAGCTAATATTTATAGCAGTTACTGTTTCTTAATACATAAAGTGCTTTACACAAATTAATCCTCAAACAATCTATGAACTATATACTGTTATGCCATTTTATGCCTGAGGAAATGAAGCACAGAAAGGCTGGCAACCTGTTAAGCAGCAAATCAGGATTCAAATCACAGTCCGGCCCCAGCGTCTGTGCTTCTAACCATTATGTGCTATATGTAAAGCACATAGAGAAAACCAGAGACAAAGCAGTTTCCATATGCTTCTCGCAGTACATTAACCTTTGAAGATCATTCGGATATTCAGTAATTATATCAACTTAAAGTGCATCTTTAATGCCTTGTTACCGTTTGTGTAGATTCTGAAATGACTAAATAATAATCTGATAGGTGCTTCTGGGTATAAAAGCGTTAACTTTTTTCCCCTCTCTTTAATGATAATGAGGCCAATACTAAAGAATGTTTCACTACACACATCTTACATACATTAGAGAATGTACAGTCCTTGGGCCAGCCCCGTGGCTTAGCGGTTAGGTGCGTGCGCTCCGCTGCTGGCGGCCCGGGTTCGGATCCCGGGCACGCACCGACGCACTGCTTCTCCGGCCATGCTGAGGCCGCGTCCCACATACAGCAACTAGAAGGATGTGCAGCTATGACATACAACTACTGGGGCTTTGGGGGGAAAAAATAAATAAATAAAATCTTTAAAAAAAAAAAAATGTACAGTCCTTCAAGATGATCCCAGAATTACAACATCAGATCTGCAATGATTGGAAGATAGATACATTTCATCTCCTTTCCTGACTGTCTCTCCACTGTTGGGAACAACTGGAGCTATCAGGTAAACCAGGTGGTAAAGAAAAGCCAAATAGTAAAAATAGAGGAAAACATCCATATACTTGCCCAAATCGACTTTTTATATACTATATATAAGAACTTTTTGTGTAAACTAAATTCTAACTTTGCCATCACCATCTCTGAGTTCACTGCATAGTCTTATGACTTCACTTAATCTCTACAGATTTCCACTTCTTCTGGATGCCTTTTTTTAACTGAAATCTTGGAAAACCTGTTAAACTGTTCCTAACATCTAAAAAAACTATAGCATTAAAACTTCCTTAAGAAAAAGAATACCATCAGTTCTGAAACTTCTGCAACTTCAGCTGAAAAAAAGAACTAAAATTACTTAAATTGGTTAAAGTCTACCTTTTACATTTAACCAACCCAGCCTAAATGAATAACATGATGATGAATGTGATGGTATTCTCTCATCTTTCCCACACTTAAAGTTTCACTACCTCAGGAAAAAAGGAACAGCACTCAGACTTGACCAAGAACAGTTTCTCCAGTGTAGCAGTTAAAAGGCTCATGCCTCTTGTTTTCAGTGTAATATTTAAAAGGCTCTCATTTATTATTATTATTGTTTCAGTTCAACACATGTTTGCAAATGGCCCTACAGTTATTTCTAACATTAAACACTTGAAATTTTTTGCCTATGTGCATGCAAGTATTTTTTTTAAATAAATTCCGTATATTTTGTTAGATTAAAGGGGACTCCAAAAAGGTTAAGGTTAAGAACTACTGGTTTAAGACATTCCATTTTGAATATAAACATACAGGGGAAGTAAATTTTTGAAATTATATTTATTAATGTTTTATTATACATATTGTATAATATGTATATTAAACATTTAATATACATTAAGATGCAGGAGGGGGAAGCCCCACTCAAGTGAGGTAACAAGCTTGCCATCATTTACAAAATTTAATTAGAACTGACAATGTTATGGTTAGTCCTTATTTCCTGAGAATTTGTACATTAAGTTTTCTGTGAATTTACAACAAATGCTCACACTAATTTTAAATTACAGTATGAAAAAAATGAAAATATTAACATTAATATGTTAGCAAGGAAAACCATCATCCAAATGTGTATATTAACTTAGGTGTGAAACACTCAAGCCCTGTTGCTCTGCACTTTAATAGCATTTAAATATGCTTAATCTTTTCAGAGATTTTATTTCAAATATATGAACTTACTATAATTTATCCAAGTGACATTTCGAACTAAGGGCGAAATAATAATCTGTCACTTTCTTCTCAATTGTAGGTATCCAGGAAGTCAGCATGTGAATGCTTACCTAGTATTGATAAAATAATTAATTGATGTGTGGGGATAACAAACAGAGACATCTGATTCTCTTCTAATTATAATTCTATCCCTATTAAAGGAGATGATTTTAGGGAAGTCAGAGAAGAGAAACAGAAAAAACAATACTGTTGCTAGGAAATGGTGACGAATTTGATACGATCAAATGAAAGATCATTAATATAAACATTTATAATAATGAAAATATAAATTAATAATTATGCAGCATGCTTTAGGGCCAATTCTACAGTTATGAAATGCCTTTAATCCATCCACTGTCCATAATTCTCTAAGTCATGTTTACATAATAAACAAAAAACATTTCCTACCTATTCTGTTTTTTCTGATTTTTAACAGTAAAAGTGTTTTATCTTGGGCTGGGAAAGTTACCCTCACCCTAACCAATGATACAGACAGGGCATTGTACACCTGTTGCAAAAGCTGGAAATCAAACAACGATGTTAGCATTATTTGCAGGATTTCCCCAAAGAAATGCATAAAAGGTGAGTGCAATGGAAAAATCAAGTATTTCCCAAAATGATATATTACATGCAAAGTTTTAAAACTTCTTGTTTTCATTGTAAAAGTATCACTGTCTTATATTAAAAGTTTATAGGCCGTGATTAACCATTTAACTATTAACTGACAATCTTTACAAAAATAAAGCTAGCAGCTTGCTGGGAACTAAATTTACTCAAAATCTTTCTGTACTTTTTAAATCCGTAAATAATTTATTAGCACTTTATTCTCACAGTGGTAATTTTTTAAAAGCCTGCACAGTGCTTAATCAGATGTCTTAGATTATACTTGGTTTAAAGAAAAAGTCTGCCCAAACCATCACCAAGATTTCAATTCAACCTAATGTAGAAGAAACCTGAGTTTGGATGTAGAAATAGGAATTCATTCAATTTTCTTTGATATCATACATAGTGCCTTCAACCAAAAACGAAGCTTCAAGCAGGACTCTATGGCTTTATCTGAATTTTCTTTCATCTTGAGTATGAAGTACATCTTAAGTTTAAAGCAACTGTTGGAGGTTAAATGTTCTCAAAGCAATGTAAACTAGTTATAAAATGTCTCACTAAAGACATCAGCAGCTCTTGTGACTCACATGAAATTAATGAATCAGTTTATACTGTACATAGAGGGTACACAACACACTTGTGCCTCACCTCTAGTATCAAAACCATCTTCATATATTCCTTTTATAAGAATATTGATACATATGCCTCATGAATTTCAGGCTCAAATCCTTTTGTTTAAACATGTATTTACTGGCTGTACATAGTATACGCATTGAACTTCCAAAGACTAAGACAAATATAGATCAAAGACCTATGCAAATACAATTATAAACATTCATGTAGATTACAAGAGATCTGAGGTGGCAGTTTGGGAATTTGGATTGGCCCTTTTATAACTTAACTTCACTTAAATAACTGTTCCTAGGCACATCTTATAGCCTCAAGTCCAGGCAAAAATCCAATTTTAAAATCTCATTCTCAACCTTTGAAAAGTAATGCCTTTGGAAGAATGGACTTAACTTTTAGAGCACTGCCTTAAAGAGCTGCAACATCTAAATATTTTCCAGAGATGTGGCCCAGGAAACACTTCATCATTAGCTTACTGACATTGCACTGGCAATAGTAGTGACACAATTCTGATGATTTCACAGGGGCAACGCATACCATCGATATCATTTGACAACAGGATCTGCAGACACAGCGCTGTCGGACAGGCCTCCACTGCTTGTTTTAGTCTCTTCTGAAAGCAGGAGTGAAAATAACAATGGACATATTTATGTTCATTTAAAAAAAATGAATTAAGTAAATAAAAATTGAGAAGAGCTGTATTGCTAAATTTCAAATTAAGAAAATGCTGCATCTACCAAATATTTCTCTAAGATCACAAATTACATCGTTTAATTTTTTAAAAATTTAGGCTAAATATCGCAAATGTAATGTTGTGACTGGTTCTTGACTGGTGTAGACTTGTGAGAGATCAGAACTGCATCTGGGGTGGGGTTTCACAGTGCATGTTTGAAGGCATTCTCCCCCTAGGCCAGTTCCCCCTCTAGATTTCTATGTTACCGATAGAAACATGGTTGCAAATTCACATATAAAATTATCCATAATAACTTCCCATTTGTATTTATAATTTATTTTGAAAAGCAGCTTTTTATTATGATTGTGATGAAATGAATTCCTGGCTTTTTGTGGAAAATGTCACATGCACATCTTTCATTAACAGAGAAAAACTATTTGACTAATGTATCTAGTAACTTTGACTACCTCTCTGAGCAAACTTAAGCTAAAAGAGAGTCCTAAAACAGAAGAACCTAGGCATGTGGGTGAATATACATCAACCAGAACCCTAGAGAGTTCCTTAAGTACAACAGTCCAAAGCAAGGAGCTCTGAAAGGTGCTATCTTTTGTCTTAATGCTGTAGGCCTTAAAGTAAATACCCGATCCACATGCAGAGTATTCCCAAGCCCCTGGGCTGGAGACAAGGTTCTGGCATCACGAAATGCCTGAGCAGAACCTAAGCAATAACTTGAGTTTCTTCACAATTTAGATTATGTCAACTCAGATTCTTCCAAATGGCTTTGCTAACTAAATATTATCATAGCCTTGAAAATGAACTCAAACATAATATATACATATTTTCATTTAATAAATACTGAGTATCTTCCTGGCAACAGTCTGAAATCATATTCCAAGTACACAATTATTACTTTCTCAGTCTAGATTCCAAAAATGCCTGTATATGCTCCTAACTAATAAGTAACATTTAATTGATACAACATTATCAGGGAATAAGGTAGCTGATACAAGTGGTCTACCCAAATGAATCACCTCTATTCACGTGTAAAAAAAATAGTATTTTAAAATTTAACTGACAAAATAAGATTAATTTTTGTTTTACGAAATGTAAGTTTTATGTCTTGATTTGTAAAATACAAGTCAGAAAAAAGAAAAAGGAGCAAACATGAAAAGTGTCAACTTAGTTGCTATCCCAAGCAGAGAGGAAAACCTAAGTTACATAATTTCCATGACAGAAAAAAGGAAACATCCATTCTTCAGGGAAGACAACTGTTCCTAAATTTCTCAAATCTGAGAGAAATATATCATGGAGGTCCTTAAGCATGAGACACTGAGCAATTTACACACAACACAATGGACAGAATCCTTTCCTTAATGACTCAAGTCCATGCACATCATGATCAGTTATTATGCCTCCATTGCACTCTGATTCTCCAAGGCGTGGCCATGAAGACAGCAGGAGGCTGTTGCCTATGACATTTAAATAGCCCCTACTTTTTTACGCCTCCTTAATCACCTGTCCCATCTCATTCAACGGTTTAGTCATCAGCAGCTCTGCCTTCAGCAATATTTAGTGTTCCTCCTCTCATCTGTTCCTGCTTATCTGATATAGGTTGGAGGGTGAAAGAAAAAAACTCAACTTGTTAAATTTTATTTAAATTAGGAAGATGAAACTGAATAAAGAGTTACCCCAGAATGAAATGCATAAACTATGTAAATTTATTTTCTGTTTCACAAATACTCCACATAGGCTTTACTTCTTTAAGAAATCATTTCTAGACCTGTATTATTTTTCAAGAGGAAAAGGAAGCTGCAAGTCTGACCAGATAAAATGAGGCATTTGTGCCTGCTGCTCAAGATTTATTGCTCTTTCCAAATTTAAGCCACCCACTGACCTTCTTTCTCTTTCTTTTCTTGGTTTTCTTCTGCTGCAGTCTTGTCAGCTCTGAAGAAAATTCTTGCACTGCTCAGTGAGAAATAGAGCAATTCAAATTCCTAAGTAAATTAAAAAATTTGAAATATACGATGAAAATATTATAGCAAAATATCAAAATTATCATATTTAATGTCTCTTTTTCATTATTTCTAAAAAGCTCTAATGGAAATCATAAAGCAGAAACTGAACCAAGTAATCCGTCCATTTTTAACATCTGAGTCAAGGGGCTTCCAAACGCCATTCATTTGAACAGATGCTCTCATTACCACTATTCATCTCACTTGCTAAAATGGGGGTTTCCATACAATTTATGTTTCTTCAGATATCAAGAAGTAATGGATATCAAAAGCCAATGCAGATTTAACTGTTACTATCCTCTAACCTGGAGACAGACATCCAGTCGCTTCTGAGTGAGATTCATGGTTTGCAGTAGTTTTTCATCTTGACTAGCTGAATGCACATTCTGTTGCTTAGCAACTGCTCTGATCTCCTTCAGGTACTTCTCTCTAACAGACTGGAACCAGTGAAGTGAGTCAAATTCCTGGTACTGATCCAGAAGCTTTAGAATGTAAGCCACACCTGCAGTCATCAGCAAAACCAAAGCTCAATTATGAGTACAGAAGTTGTCTTCTACTCCACCAATAACTCTTAACATTAAGCTAACCATTTTTAATTAATCCTCTTTCAAATTTATATTTTACAGCATAAAAGATGCGGAAGTATAAAGAACTAAAAACAAGCTAGTTAAGAAGAAGAAAAAAATAACACAGCTATGAAAATCACCTGGAGGTAACACAGGCTGTAAGGGTGAGGACAAACCTCCACTGCTGAAAAACAGCAACTGAGGAAGCTACAGCGAAGTTAAATACAGATGCTAAAACCGTAAAACGGCAACAAAAACAAAGCCTGAATATTAGGGCCAACTAGACTAAGTGATCAGCAACACCAGGGGGGCATGAATGAGAGTTATAAATGATGGAAAACAAGTATTATCAATCGGAAGACCCAGCTTAAAAACAGTAAACAGTGCTCGTGAGAAACAAATCTACAAAGACTGCATAGACCTCTTCTCAAGCAGATGTTTCTAAAAATCCATTATAAGGTGAACATAAAATCAATGGTAAAACAATTCCATTAAGCTTACCCATGGCAAAGCCATCATCAGTAAAAGCAGCTCCAATTTTATTTTTTTTATTCAATTTCTCCTTGCAACTAATGGAATGCTCTACAAAGTTGAGGGTCTAAAAAGATATAACAACATATTAGAGAAACAACTGTGCTAAAAAATCTTCAGAATTTAGTTTCTAAAACAGATATTTCAAAAATTATAAATAGGAGCTCTTCTAGGTTCCTCTCCTTTTGATTTGAAACATCTGTGTCATATAAATAGCCTCTTGGTGAGGTCACAATCTGTACCTCTTTTTTTTTTTTTTTTTTTGGTGAGGAAGAATGGCCCTGAGCTAACATCCGTGCCAATCTTCCTCTATTTTTTGTATGTGGGATGCCACCACAGCATGGCTTGATGAGTGGTGTGTAGGTCCGCACCCGGGATCTGAACCCCCAAACCACGGGCCGCCTAAGCAGAGTGTGTGAACTTAACCACTACACCACCGGGCCGGCCCTGTACAAGTACCTCTTAATGGGTCTTCTTTCCAAGTCCTTTAAATATGAGCACTCCCTCAATCACCACTTAACCCAAGCACAATGCCTTGTATATAGTTCATTATGAAATATTATGCATACTTTACCATGAGGACACTGAGGCTTGAGGTTTAGTAACCTGCCTAAAGTCATACTCTAAGTGAAAGCTGGAGTCAGAAAAGTAGGCCTGCTACTTTTTTACTTTAAGCATAAGCGCTCTTAAGCATGGCAGTCCTTACTTCTGCCCACCCAATTCACTCTAAAATACTATTTATCATATTCTTGGTTAAAAAGGATTAGTAGTCATTTGGATAAAGGAATTGCCAAAAAAATCACACCCCTAAAAATTCAGCTCCTCCAAACTACTTTAATCATATCATTATTCAACAAAGGTTTACTGAAGCTTACTATACACCAGGCATTATTAAGTAATTACAATAAAAACACAAATACCATCAGAGAGTTCACACTCCAGGGCAGCATTCTCAGCAGTGACAGAAATGCTGTGTACCTGTACTGTCCAATATGGCCACTGGCCACAGACAGCCACTGAGCACTTGAAATGTGGCTAGTAAAACTCAGGAACTGGATTTTTATTTTATAAAATTTTAATTAATTTAAATTTAAGTAGCCACTTGTGGCTACATATGGACAGCAGAGCCCTAGAGGGGTACAAAGAGACCTGTTTAAAAGTAATTATGATACAGTGTGATAAGTACTATAATACTACACTGGAAACAAAATGTCAAGTTTCACTTTACTGCCTGTAAAACTTACTTGGCAATTAATCACATATTTGTGAAATCTTTATCAACTGTTATTTAAATCTTTTTTAGATATTTCATTTATGTTTGTCTTTTTTCTGGAATTAGATCATAAACTCAAGCACGAGAATAGTGTCCTATACTCCTCTGAAGTGCTCTTAATCCATCTTGTTTTCTCCATCAACTGAATTCTGACAGCTGCCCTGCAAAACTCCTCTTCCCCAAATTCACAAATGGCTCCCCATTGCTGTTTACTATGGTTTGAGTACACCGCCCTTCAAATCAAAGAAATACGGTGAGAACTCACCCTAAGTTAACAACACTCTTATGAAAGTATAATGAAGACAGACGCACCTCCAGTTTGACCCTATCTTAAGATGAAAAGATAATGCTTATGAGATGAATATGGACATTTTGCTACATCATAGTTATGACATTATTATGATGGAGCATTAACAATAAATGTATAAAAAAACAGTAGAAAAGAAAATTCATGAAGAAAAAAGCTGTCCATAGACTATCAGCTTCAATGGACAATAACGGTTACAATATGTAAAAAGATATGTGTTAACAATTCAGGCAGCAATATGACAAGTTGTTACTCTTCTTTTTGTGAGGAAGATGAGCCCTGAGCTAACATCCGCTGCAAATCCTCCTCTTTTTGCTGAGGAAGACTGGCCCTGGGCTAACATCTGTGTCCATCTTCCTCTACTTTACATGGGATGCCGCCGCCACAGCATGGCTTGACAAGCGGTGCATCAGTGCACGCCCAGGATCCATACCTGTGAACCCTGGGCCGCAAAAGTGGAGCGCGCGAACTCAACCGCTGCGCCACGGGGCCGGCCCTGAAAAGTTGTTACTGTTGATCAAAGTTAGATGTAACCAGAAGTTACATCTACTCAGTGATATTTAGATTTTAGAGCTATTTACAAATTTTTTAAAAAACAGCTTTATTATAGAAACCTTTAGGGAAAAATAACTCTTATTGCTAGGATATACTTCTCTCATCTCCAATCTCCATTTTCCCCACTGTAACAGTTGTTTTTATAATGCAATTTTGGGTACAACCTATTTTTAGATGGCAACTAGAGAATTAGAGCAGAACACACTATATACTATAATGAGGAAGCACTAAAAATTTAGACTCGATGTTAGTATTTACTACTGAGTAGAGAAGATGTCCTCAAATTATAAGAGATTTGTTAGAAATAACTTCATACTGTAACAGTTAAAGTTAGTCAACATTAATCACTTAAAATGATTATATGGTATAATTCAGCCTGAAGATTATATGGTGTGTGTACATATATTTATAATAATGTACACTCAAGTAATTTAAATCACACTAGGATTTCTATGGCAGTTATTAACAAATAAGAACCTATCTTAACTATAAATAAGTCTCATTCTGCATAGCTAATAGGTAAAAATTCTGGGCCACATTCACTGAGTTCACATTTGGTTTTATCTACAACCAGAAAAGTCAGTAATATAGCCTGTGTGCATTTCCTGCTGCAAAGAAATTAGATTTATTTACTAATACTTTTTTTAAAAATTCATTTTGGGTACTAAAAATACTCACCAGAGGGGGAACAATGATATAGAAATTTCGGAGATGTATATTCTTTGGCCTTCGAAATTCTGGAGCAAAAACATCTACAAGCATTTTGAAATACTCTGTGCCTTCAGCAGAATTTCTTGTGTGATCACTGAGGACTGAATCCAAATGCCTAAAATGCAAAAAATTATTTACTTGGTTCCTTTCTCAAAGGAATATATGGATTTTTAAATCCGTCTCTCATCAGTTTAGATGAGAGCACTCAAAAGTATGAAAGATTATCAGACATTTCTAAATCAATTTCCCTGGAGTTCAGGAATGAACTCATTTTCTTGTGAACAGAAGCTGATCAATACTGTTTAACTAACTTAGTCCCTAAAATAGAGTATGTAGGGCACCCTGGAACTTAAAATAAGAGTTTTGTATTGCTTCTTTCCACAATGAGCCCTGTAGAATTCCAGTTCATTGTAAATAAATTCCTCTTCATCTTAAATCTCTTCACTACGCTCCTTTCACACCTCCTTACCTCAACTGAAACCTGGCTCTTTTTCAAGAACTGAGCTTCCCATTCAACCTTCAGAAACATGAGCTGCTTTTTCCCCTGCACCCCTCATGTACAGCTACTACCACTTTCAAATTCTTATTCCCCCACCAATAAAAGGTAGAAATAGCTTAAGACTCTTGATCCAACTATATCCAACTACCCAACTGAACACAGCCATCCACTTTTTAACCACTGCCAGACACTCATTGACCTAGACTATGACGCCTCCTCCAGTGCTCCTCCATCATTCTGGAAGACTCCACCGTCCATTTAGATAATCGAGTCATTACCGTAACACCACAACTCCTTGACTTCACCTGCCATGAACCTTCCTTCACTTGATGTCATTCATCCACTCCTTTGCACAAATCTGGACCTTGCGATTAGCAGAGACAGCTTTACCCTAGAGATCTTAAAAGATCCCACTCTCAGACCTCCTTGAACTGCTTCAAAATACTTTTAAAAGGTCATCAATCTTTAAACGTTTGAATGACATCACTTAATGAGAGGTCTGATTTTCTTCTTTGACATACAAGCCACAAACTATTTTAATCATTTCAGGGCACCTGACTGCAAATAGCTCATTAACTGAACATGGCTTCTTTAATATGGCAAAGAACTAAACTATCCAATAGGATATTTCAGAGCAAATTTTCTGTTTTGGGCTTTATTCTCATAAAAATGCACACATGCATTTTCCTTTTTTCATTTTAAAAAATTTCAAGCCTATTGAAAAGTTAAAATGTAGTGTAATGACTACCCATTTATCCTTCAACTAGATTCACCTTTGTAACTTTTTGCCACATTTGTTTTCTCTTTTTCCTGAAACATTCCAAAGTTGCAGAACTCATGTCACTTAGCCCATATATACTTGAGTATGAATCTATTAAGAACGAAGACATTTTCCTACAAAGCCACAATACATTATTGCATCCAAAAATCAAATATAGCATTATCTAATATACATGTTCAAATTTCCCATTATCCCCCAAATGTCCCTTATGGCTATTTTTTTCCTTATCTAGGATATGATTAAGGATCACCCATTGCATTTGGTTCAGGTCTCTTTAGTCTCCTAATCTAGAACAGTCTCCTTGCTTTCTGTCTTTCATGACATGACATTTTTATAGAGTCTAGGCCAGGTGTTTCATAGAATGCCCCACATTCTGGATGTCTCAGATGGTTTCCTCATAATAAATTCAGAGTAAACATTTCTGGCAAGAATACAACAAAGGTACTTGCTGTTACATTGCATCAGGAGGCCACATGATGTCAGTGTGTCCTGTTACTGGTGATGCTAAGTTTGATCACTTGGTTAGGGCAGAATACATCAATCTCTCCATGGTAAGACGGTTTGCCCCTTGGTGATTAATAAGCAATTTGTGGGATAATTTTTTTGATAGTGAATGAATACTCTGTTTTCCAAAAACGTTTTCAAATCCGTTGATGAGTTCCGTCTGAGTTCAAGTATTACAGTGATGATCACAAAACAGTGATTTTTTTCCCCCTAAATTTTCTCATCCCTTCTGTATTTATTACCTGGCATTCTTCTGTAAAAAGGAACTTTCCCTCTGCTCCTCCAGCCTTCCTTATTATCACTAATGACTCATGGCTTCTTTTTTTATTCAATGTATTATAATCGATTTCTGCCATTATTCTTTTCGATATTCAAACTGTCTCTACTTTGTCCAGGTAGACATGGACGTTCCTCTTCATGCCTAACTCAATAATTGTTATAAATATTAATAATAAAACTTACAGTTTTCTAAAGAATTTCTTAACAATTCTGCATACCTCTCTCAAGTTTTAAATTATGTTCCAAAATCACTACTGACTCAAATTTGTAAATCTGCACTGTCCAATAAGATAGCCATTAGCTATTTAAATTTAAATGAAATAAAGTTTTAAATTCAGTTCCCCAGTCACATTAGCTCTATTTCAAGCGTTCAACAGCTACATGTGGTAGTGGCTACTCTACTGGACAGTGCTCCAAATTACATGAAATGAAGAACTGGTATTCTACCGCAATGTTGGCAAACAAATATAAAAAGGTAAAAAGAAACAGGTGAAATAAATTTTATTAATGAGATATTTGGTATTCTTTTTTTAAAACCAAATCCTCAAAATTAGTTATGTACTTTACAGTTGAGCACATTTCAATTTGGACCAGCCACATTTTGGGTGCTCAACAGCCACGTGTGGCTAGTGGCTACTATATTAGACAGCATGTTCTAGAAGATCCCTTTTTGGTGAATTTGGAAAGATCCCCGAATATTGTAGTCTTAACAAGAATTATAGTTCATAAACTGAGACCGTATCTTTTATAATAAAAACACTGACATATAAGTTTATATATTACTCTCTAGTCTTCTCTTTAATATTTTATATAAACATGCACTTCTTAAATCTCCAAAACTAGATTACCTTGCTGCTTTTAAGGTTTCTTCCGCAAGACCTTCTTCTTTTACTAGTTCTTCAAAATTTACAATATCTTCAAGATCAGGAACAAATCTACATGAGAATTTGGGAAGGCATTTATTAAGGCAAAGTAAACATGTGCAACTGACACAGATATGAAAGTGGTGCTGCAGGACTCTAAACTTTTCAACTATATATTTGGAAAGAATTTGCATTTCAGTTATATTATTAATATCACCACTTTAGTTCCAAAAGAGAATTTTAGATATGAATAATTGAACTTTAATCCTTAAAATCATATAATCTTAAGAACCATTCACAAACTGTACTGATAAATTAACTACAACTTTGAGAGAAATAAAGACTTCCAAAGGTCTGCTGTAGTCTTAAAATTTAAGGAGAAAAAAAATTTAACTAGTAGAATTAATATTTTTCTTCCATATTTTATCTCAAAAGATAGCAACAAGAAAAATAACCTTCTCTACAATATTACTTAATGAAGATAGATTTAAATAACAAAATTTTTAAATGGCATAACAAGGCAAAAATGTTTGCATCCATACCTAATGGCATTGCTGCTACAATGAAGGCCACCAGATCTTATCATTCGTACATAGCCCATAGCATTACCTTAAAAACCACACACAAAAAAATCAGATATTTATACAAGTAACTCTAAACCCTAATAATCATGAATACAGTTATATATAGCAGTCAATTACCAGGTTTCCACTCCTAAGTACCAAAAGATTCTGCTGTATTTTACTTTAGTTCCTGCTCCATAAAAATAAAACATGTATTTGTGCACTTAAAATATAAATGTACATATTTATATACATCTATATTAAATATTTAAAAAATGTAACATTTGATAAACTAAATTCATTAAATGCTGACTACTTAAAAAAATCAAACATTTTTAAACTACTATATCAATAACTTCTTCCCTCTCACATTGAGTGTCAGTCTCTCTCTCTCTCACACACATACACACACACACATGCAAAGCTGGAAGTGATATCAAAAAATCTTTATTTGATGCCACCTGAATTTATATCTATCTCCATCCTAGACTACTCCTCTAGGTTTTCTCCAATGCCTACACCTATATGTCTAAGAAGAACTTTTAATTTAATATGTTCAAGGCAAACTCAAGATCTTCACCCCCAATTATACTTCCTATCTCAGAAACTGACAATTCCATCCTTCCAGTTGCTCAGGCCAAATGCCTTGAAGTCATCCCTGACTCCTTTCTTTCTCTCACACTTTATATCTAATCAATGGACAAATTATGTTGGCTTTGCCTTCAAAATGTGGCCAGAACCCAACCACTTTTCACCACCTTCACAGCTATCACCCTATTCCAAACCACCACCTCTGGCGTAGACCACTGCAATACACAATGGCCTCCTGATTTCCCTACTTTCACCTTTAGCATCCCACTCTCCAATCTTTTATCTACATAGCAGCTGGTGGTTCTTTTAAAACTAAGTGGGAGCTTATCACTCCTTTTCTGAAAACTCTACAATGGCTTTCCATCTCAGAATAAAATCCACACTCCTTACATGGTCTACAAAGGCTTGCACGCTCTCGCCCCTTGCTGCTGTTCTGGTACGGTACCCTCCCGCTCAGGTCTTCACTAACTCCATTCCAGCCCCTGACTATTCCCCAGAATGCTACGCAGACACAGGGCTTTTGCACTTACTGTTGCCTTTGTCTGGAATACTCCTTCCCTGGATATGCATATGGCTTACTCCTTCATGTTATTTAGGGTCCTTGCTCAAATGTCACCTCCTTAGAGCTTCCCCTGAGCATCACTGAATAGCACTGGCCAGTCCTATTACATCTCCTTACCCAGCACTATCATTGACATATTATATATCTTTTTGTTTGTGTCTCCCTCAACTAGAATGCAAGGTCCATGATGCAGCTTTTGTCTTCTTCACTGCTCCGTCCCTAGAGCCAACATGTTCTGGCACATAATAGGAATTCAATATATATTGCTCAACTGAACTGAAATTACTCGGGAGAAAGAACAGACGAAAAGGTAAGAAGCAGTTAACATTTCACCATCATTACAGTAATATATGTTTTACAAACATTATCTTATCTGATGTTTTTAACAACCCTCAAGGTAGGTTATCACTGAATCTATTTTAAGGCCTGTCCCAATATGAAAGATGATGGTAAAATCTCTCTTTAACATGCATCTTAAAAAAATCAAATATCTAGTTTCATTGTTGTCCTCCAAATTGTCAGTCCCGTATCTGGCTCATCAAAACGTGCCAGTGAGAGGCAAGTGCAGAGTAGCAGTTAAGAGCAAAATCTCTGAAGCCAGACAACTCGGGGGCAAACCTGGACTCTGCCACTTTTTAGCTGTAAGATCTATGTCAAGTTATAAACTTTGTATCTCATTCTCCTTATCTGTTAAATTAAGCTCTAAAGGAACAGAGGTTTTGCTTACTGTCATATATATCACCACATCTGTTGTCCTCAATAAATATCTGCAGAATGAATGAATGGAAATAATACTTACTTCATAGCGTTGTGAGTTTTATATGAGTTAGAACATATAAAGGACTCAGAACACCCCTGGCACATAGTAAATGCTCAATAAATATTAGCAGTGGCTATTGTTATTTCAGCAGGCAGGTTATTAGACAAAAGGACTTCTCATTTTGCTCTTAGATTCCTTACTCCTTTTCTCAAGATATTTAACAGACTCAAGCGCACATTACAATGTTTTATAAGCAGAGATAAAGAATTTATATTTTCTAAGAAGAAAATAAAAAATAAAATGCTAACAAAGTGAAAGGGATAATATTCTCCAATTGTAGAATGCATCCTGGTGGCAACTGAGGCGACATTATAATTTTTTGTGTATTAGGGGAAAAATGTGTATCTTGATGTATATTAGGGGAAAAATGACTAGCACACTAAACTCATGATTTACTGATTATTTCATAGGACAAAATTATACTTTTAAAAAATATAAAAACATGAAATAATAGTATAGGCAGTATTCATATGAGGAAAAAAACTCTAATATTGTCTATGTGAATAAATGAAGTTCTAAGCAACACTGCTCTAGAAAAACAGCTCTGAGGTCCGTGGACTCTAAATTTAAGCACCTGAACTCTGGTATGTTATACACAAAGTCATATACGTGTGTGCACATGGGCATCGTTCTGGGGGAATTAATCCACAGTTTTCATCAGATTCTCAAAAAGGGTTAAGAACCACTGCTCCAGAATTTTACAGTCTAATATGACATCAAATGTCACTATGAAGTAAACAGTACTTATTTGACAATACCTCATTATTAAATTGTTTAAAATAAAAAATTTACAAAGGTAAAATCCTCTAAGTTCTTATACTAACACACAATAAAAACATCTATGTACGGGGGCCAGCTCCGTGGCTTAGCGGTTAAGTGCGTGTGCTCCACTACTGGCGGCCCGAGTTTGGATCCCGGGGATGCACCGACGTACTGCTTCTCCAGCCATGCTGTGGCAGCATCCCACATACAGCAACTAGAAGGATGTGCAACTATGACATACAACTATCTACTAGAGCTTTGGGGAGAAAAAGGGAAAAAAAAAAAAGGGAGGAGGATTGGCAATAGATGTTAGCTCAGGGCTGGTCTTCCTCAGCAAAAAGAGAAGGATTAGCATGGATGTTAGCTCAGGGCTGATCTCCCTCACAAAAAAAAAAAAAAAAAAAAAAAAAAGTTAAAATAAAAAATGTCTATGTAGACCAATTAATTTATAAAACTTAAGCTAGTTTTCAGTGACTTTACTCCAGAAGTAAATGCTTATAATCTTTCCCACTAGTAAATTTAAAGCCCCTTGAAAATCCTCTGTATTTAGAACAATATTTGGTGTAATAGATTCTTAGTAAATGTTTGATAAATGAATGAATGAATGAATCTCAGGAGGCATAATTTTACCAAATTATAGTCAAGAAGAATTTACTAATTGCTTGGTGTCTACAACTGTGAAGAATATAAAACACTTTTGGACTTAGAGGTGAAAAACCCTGGTTTAAGTCCCAGCAACACCACTTATTTCTCTGAGTTTCTCTTTTTTCATCTTTAAAATGGTGATTACATGCCTACCTCACAGGGTTATTGTGAGGACATTAATAGAGATAATGTATGTGAAAAGCTCAAATAAGTATAAAGTTTTGTTAATCTATGATTATTTTTAAATGCAGTTCTTGCTTTTAAATATAATGTAACACATTTCGGAAGACAAGTTCTACTTGTAACGCAGAAGGACAAATCAAGAAATTATAAATAAACATGAAATGTTCTATCATAGAAAAATTATAACATTTAATATTTCCTCTTTAAATTTATATGTAACTTATTAACTTACACTAATTAACTTCTCACATAAATATTTTATACCTTTGCATTTAGGCTGTAACTTGAAGGAATCTCTTTTAAAAGCCCAAACAATGCCTAGAACAGAGTAGGTACCCAATAAATAGTTACCAGTTGACTATTTATTATGAGTATGGTCTTTGAGATGAGTTAGTTATTAAATATATTTTTAATTTAATTGAAGAGGTTTTATTTAACTTATATTAGTCACAGTCTATCAATTATTTCTGCACCAACAGTCTAATCATATTTGAAAAACTTTTGGTAAGAAAACTACTCTAGTGGAATCAAATTGAACTCAGACACTCACATATGAAGCTGTTTATTGGTATGAGATAGATTCTTGGGATTTGTACTTTATTTCCTGACACTTTCATAATAACTTACCGATTTGGCTGATGAGCTGCCTGAATTGATCAAGGTAGCTTTGTCCCTCTGGGGTTATTCCAAGTTTTCTGATGCCTCGATTGAATTTTTCTGCTCTTTCAAAAGGATACTAGAGAGATAATTTAAAGACTACCTTTATTAATACAGACCTCCTAAAGCATAAAATGCCTACCAAATCACCCATGCTAATACCACTTTCCTTTCTAATTTTGTATTTCCATTCTGCTTAAAAAAAAAAAAAAAAATCACTCAAGTCTAATGACAAAATATTTATAGCACAAAACCCACCAAGGTTCAAGGTCAATGTAAATTAAATTTCTTCTTGACATTAGCTAAGGGGAATAATTATTAATGCCACCAAACTTAAGTTTCCCACCACCATTATTAGTCTTGCAACACCCAACTATTCTATCAGATAGATAAAAGAAACCAATTCCTCCTAGAAACATTTGTTCAGAGATGTGTGACCAAGTTTCTGTGGGCTGAATAGATATTAGGGACTTAGATAAACATGCTCCTTTCCCAAACAACACACATCAGCTGAGCTACAATTTCTAGTTGCCATCACCAAAAAAAAAATGATTTTTCAAGTCTTAGCTGATTAAAAGATTTAGGAAATTACTCATTTTACATTAATAAAAATGGAAACAATTCTTACACCATAATAGCATGATTATTTCTCTGAATATACTCATTTCTGTTCCAATAAAAATGAGATAGTTAACATAATTCTCTACTGATAACTGTCATCTATAATTTTGTTAATTATTTTACTAGAAAGTAATATTTTGCTGCTCTGACACTGAAGAGAACTACCAACTAGTATACAAGAGGGTTAGAACTAGGTAATTAAAATAGTTCTAGATGTTGCAAATCATATATAAAACCCATCTAAAGCCTGCTGGTTCTCCATCCACATGGCTATATGCCTCTGTATGTTACCACTTACAATTCGTCACTTCTCTACAGGAAAACTCAGCCCGGAGGGTGAAGGGAAAACAGCATTCTCATAAATTATAGTTGGGAATGTCAACTGGTGCAGTATTTTTAGAGTACTTGGCAATATGGATGACAATTTTAAATACTCATATTCTTTGCCCTAGAAATTTCCCTTCAAGGAATCTGTCTTTCAGAAACAGTCTCTGAATACACAGAGACAAATGTGTAAGGATATTACCTATAGCACTGTTTGTAACACTGAAAAATAAGAAAAACCCAAATATCCTTCAGTAGGAGAAGGTTTAATAAGTTACAGTATACATGTTTACTATCAACCCTTAAAAAGAATGAGGGAAATCTATATGTACCGACATGTGATAAACACACTGCCAAACAATATATATCGTATTACTCCATTTTTGCTAGGGAAAAAAAGCAATACGTATGTGCAAATATATATGCTTATCACACAGAAAATGGAATTGGGAGGAAAGAGAAATGAGGAAGGACATTTGTTTATGCACTCTATGTTGTTTAAATGTTTCAAAATAAGCATGTACTGCTTTCGTTTTATTTTAAAATAAAGAAAGAAAAGTAAACTTGGCTACATTGATCATTCAATTTTTCCTTACACTTTAGCCTACAGAGAATGTGAAGAGTAAGAAACTGTAAGGGAAAATATAAGGAACCTGGAGGCCAGATCTAGACGACATTATGTGAAAAATAATAAAGAAAACTAAAACCCCAGTAGAGATCCTCATAATGAATTTTAGTATAAACATTTGCTATATACTCAAAAGTTGAATCCAACTACCTTAAAAAAAATATGTAAAATACCTTATGATCATTTTGGTCCTTGATTTCCCTGAAAAACCGAATATCTTTAATCAATCTGGATTTGATATGTTCATCATACATAAATTGGCTAAATATATAGAACTTCTTTTTCAAAAACTGGTAGGTGAAATTAACCTATAAAATTAAAAGTCAAAAAATTGGAAAAAGTTAATATAAAAATTAATTTAAATCAATGTTACTGAATAATAATTGTTTATAAAGTCTAATTTATGAGACGTCATAAAGTCTAATATTTATAAATAATTCATGTTGGACCTGAAATATTTAATAAATGAAGTTTTTTATTGCCCAAGTTTACAGAACTTGCTATAAGTTCACCTCAAATATTTTTACTACAAAAGGAAAAAAAGAAAGAAAAAAATAGAAAATACTCTCATAATAGGACTAAGCGCTGCAGTGAGAATCACGAAACCAGATTCAACACCCTAGTTTTTAAGTCATAAACCCAGTCACAAGTTTCTATGTTCCTCCATCTATAAGATTACTTATTACTAATCTACATGTCTAGGATGATACTCAAGTAAGAAACATGGTGCTCTTTGAACTTTCCTGAAGGAAGACAGTAAACACTCAGTTATTTATCCATAAATATTTTGAGCGCCTCTTACATGCAAGGCAATGTGCCTGCTCTCATGCTAGACATGGTCCTTGTCATCATGAAGTTTATATTCTAGCAGGAGTGACAGACATTTTAAACAAGCATATGTTAAATAAAATTAAATCTCAACCGCAATAATTTCTAAAATGACAAGTGTGCATGCTCCGAGAATGAATAACAAAAGGCCCTGACCTAGACTCATAAAACCCTGAAAAAGTAGGAGTTCAGCTGAGATTCAAGTCAAAATAACACAAATGAGATTAATTCTGACCTACAGATGGAAGCCCTGTACGAAATTCCATCCCCACCACCCTCAAATATTACTAATTGTTTTGGCAAATGTACACTCTTTTTAACAGTCTTCATTTACCCAGTTACAGAAAGGGTGCTTTCTCAGAACTTTTTTGTGGCTTCAACATTGCTTTCTCTTGATCTCCTTAGTAACAGTCGTGTCTTCTTTACCCTTCCCACTCTTTACAGTGGGTAACTCTGCCAGCCTCTGATCTCATTCTTCTATGCTCACTTTATCATCATCAGACATCAGGAATTTACATTCACTCGTGTGATTAATGACCATATGCCCTGTCAGACTGTAATTACGGTCAGAGCAGGAAATGTCTGTTTTTCTCACCTTAGTGCCTCACACAGTGCCTGAGACACAGAAAATACACTCATAATTATATCTGTTACATGAATGAGTGTTTGATAGATGAGGTCAAAGAGTTTATTTATCCTTAAAGGTTCAGAGTTTATCTATCCTGAAAGGTTCAGACATGATCTCTACATAGACGACTCCTTATTTTAGATACGAAACTTTGACTCTCTCTGTCTCATTTCTATATTGGTAACTACTAAAACAGAGCTCCAATCACATCACTTATCAGCACAAATACTTCAATGGCTCCCTCGCTGTATATGAAAATGGTCTCTACATAACTTTCCGTTACGTAACTTCTCCCTATTCCCTTACTCCCAAATATGCTTAATAATATTTTACTATTTAAGCATTCACATTCTTCTTTCCTCAAGAAGTTAAGTGTGCCCTGAAAACCAGGTAAATTCAAAGACTTCTCTTTTGCCACAGAAGGAAAAACAGCATTCAAATGATTCCCTCAAGTGACTGAATGCCCATTTCTAAGAAGATTCAAAATACTTTCAGTAAGTTGCTACTTTTATGGATATCAAATAATTAGTAAGCCCCCCCAAAAAATAGCATGACTGATGTTAAATAAACTAATATCAATGATTCGCTTTCAAAAGCAACTTTCAGAGAATATCAGACAATCCACACAGATATGTATCTTTATCCTGATGTCCTCAAATCTCCAGTGCTATTTATAATGAAAACCCTGGGATGGTAAGATATTCTAAAGTGCCTTTTGTATCACAGAACTTTCACCACATCCAACACAATGTTAATGCCAGACCTTTTAATTACACCAACCAGAAAAATGAAAAATCAGGTATAATATAAACAGGTAGTAGTGTACATTTACCAGAATATTCTATGAGAAAACTGTTTTCCAAACTATCCAATTAAACAGGGGTCTATTACCCTCCCAACCCCCAAAAAGTTTCTTACTGTTGTATTCATGATTCCTGTGCCATGGGTTCGAATTGAATTAGCAATATGCCGAATATTAATAGTGTTCAAATGTTTGTTATTGCTTGTTCGTTCAATAAAAATCTGCAATAAAACAAATTTAGGCTAAATAACAACACAATCCATAGCAAACACTGGTCAGTTATCCAAAAAAATTTCAGAATCTGTTTCATTAAAAATTTAATTGGAAAGTCATTCAGGATGATAATACAATCAAAGCAGAAGAATAAACAAGATGATCTCTAAACAATTATTTTTTGCTTTACTTTACTAATTTTCACTATTGAGAATCAATTCTTTGCCCCTCAGCCTTCCTACTAAATATCCACCCACAGTAAAAAAAAAAAAAAAAAAATTTCTAAAACTCACTCACCTGATTGTTGAGATTATAGAGGTATCGAGATACAAATATATGAATGTTTCTCATAATTTCCAAAACATCCAGGCCCTACAAAATAATCCATACGGAAGTCTATTCTTATTAGTTGCAGATAATCAGTTCGACTTGTATTAATATAAGTAATAAGTCACCATATTAAGATTCTCAGTATTTTTAAATTATTTTAAAGAACAACTATACAAAAGATATGACCAAAGGTTAAAACAGCCTTCTGACGTGTACAATCAGGACTATCAGGAAACCTGGCTGCTTGTTATCTTGTCCGTTCTGTCTAGATGGGAACAGTTAAGTTTAACTATTCAAAGATCCATGACTCACAATCATTTCCCCACCATCCCGGCGAATTTTCTGTTTGTCTTCCCAAGGATCTTCTCCGTATTTTTAACAAAGTAAACTAACAGCCAGATTCTAAAAAGTAGTCAGGATATGTGGTGATATTTATAAAATACATACTATTTTTCAGGCACTGTGCAAGGTTCTTTATATGTAATTCTCAAAAAATGAGGTATTATTCTTCTAAATTCCACAGGTAAAGAAAATGAAGCTAAGGGAGTTCTCCAGGGTCAAACAGCTAGAAAGAGGCAGAACTCAGCAATTTTAGAGAGCCTAATTCCAAGTCCTCATGCTTCTTTTAATTGCACTCGACCACCTTTAATGTACAAGTTATCTATTAAGAATCCTTCATTCTTCAGTTATTACTCTAATACCTAATGGTATCCTATAAATCGTTCCATAGCTTTTCTAACTGGGGCTCAAAGGAGCATCCCAATACCCCTTTACGTTTTTATTATAGTTTTTCTCATTTTTTAATCTAAAAGTGTTTACTAATTTTTTCTCCCAGTAGGCTACTAAGTACATGAGCTGAGACTATTTCTATTTCTCTCTGTATCCCTCAACATAGTTCAGCGCCTAGCATGTTTTCAGTAAATATTAAACGTATAAATAAGTGAATGAAAGGATATACAAACTGATCCCTATATGGGATGGTCCCTATATGCAGCAGGACGAAGGAAAAATTATGATCCTCAAATTTTGAAACTGAATGAATGTTTTTTGGTAAACATTATCTGGATTATCTTAGAACGAATTACATGCAAATCAACTGAAAACAAACTTTTGCACTCACAAAATACTGCCATATTGTAAATTAGCTTACTGAGTTAGTGAAAGCTAAATGCTTCTTTGCACTCCTCATTTTAAGAACAAATACGTTTATAAATATATAAATTTAACCATTTTTCCTAAGATATTAAAGTTTATATATTATATCTAGGTTTAAAATCTTTAACTATGACCTTGACTAAACATTTCACCATTCTGCAGAAGTCACCTTACTATCCCAACGTTTCTGAAAAGCTTTATCTAAATCTATATATATTTCAAATGTTCAGCTAAAGGTGAAGTATAAACAGGAAGCCTGTAGTAAATTCTTTCAAAAAGCAAATCAGCACGGTCTAATTTTTTATTCCCATCAAGTATGAGGTTATATACAGCAAATATTTCTTTAAAAAATAAAACAGATACTAAATAAAGTAAAAAGAAAACAGATTTCTTAAAGAAATACTATTATGCTACAATCAAACTATGCTAGAAACATTTTATACTATACCTGTTCCAGGGTCTGACTAGGAAGATGTGCCTCTGTCATAACCAACCCATAACGCTGAGTCGCTAAATTTCTCATTTCACTGTAGGTGGCCCAGTCATGAAGAGCTACTGTCGTGAGATTGTAGAAAGTCTTGTCTAGGTAGTGAGTCACATAAGCTACAGAAAAAAAAAGAAATCCAAAAAATTTTTGATTCATGAAACAGTACAAAAAGAAGAGAAATGAAACTCAAAAGAAAACAACTTGTCTCTGAACATTAAATTTCTTCCTTTAAAATAAGGTGCTAGGAAATTAAAAATGAAGAAACAAAAAGGAGTTAAGAAGAATAAATGGACTAATACGAAAAAAAGATACCCTCCAAGTTTCATTTTTGTTATTTGTTCTTTAACAGTTAGGACAAAAAGACAGAGAATATGACTCTACAAAGGAAAGCAGAACACTCACCCCGAATGTCAATGAAACGATTGAAAAACCGAATTGGATTCAGAGAGAAAAAAAGGGCCAGGTCTTTCATGCCGACTTTGAAAGGGTTTCGGTCATCCAGCTTTAAATGAGTATGCACAGAAAGCCGCAGATCCTTCTCTATTTCTTTGCACAACTTGTCCAGCAAATGCTATTCACAAAAGAATTGATATCTTAATTTTTCAAAATGATATTCTAACTATATTGTTCCTGTAGGTGTCTATGCTTTGACCTTTAGTTTTGTAATCAGTGCAATGATGAAAAAATTGGTCAAACGGGTTTAAGAGTCTAAATAAATACTCTATGGTAAAATATTACTTTTACTGGGAAAGTGAAAATTACTTTGCTCTCCATTTTAAACCAATTATTTTTTGACCAGGGAGAAGTTCAATAAATTCTAAGCTTTGATTTTCATTAATACTTTAAGTTTAATACCCTTGAAAAGAAAATCGAAAACTAATGTCTGATGGCTTCATTACAAGGAACATGAATATACAATATAAAGTATAAAATTTATGGGAACCAGCAACAAAGGAGGAATGGTCCTGAAAACATGCAAGAGAGATACTCCTTCTATTAATCATTAAAACATCACAAAATTCACTGAGCTACAGGTAATGAAATTAATCATCTTTTCCGGATGGAGTTCTAAATACAGGTCAGATACATATCTTATTTTCTAAATAAGAATATTTAATACAAGAAATTACATAAAATTTTTCATAATTTTATCAAACCTGAATATGTTTATTCTGTGAAATTTACTCATTTTTAATTTCTCCCTCCAAATAAAAATATTGCTAGATGGAAAATTAATTTGAAATATATCAGGGGCCGGCCCTGTGGCTTAGCGGTTAAGTACGCGCGCTCCGCTACTGGCGGCCCGGGTTCAGATCCTGGGCACGCACTGACACACCGATTCTCTGGCCATGTTGAAGCCACGTCCCACATACAGCAACTAGAAGGATGTATAGCTATGACATACAACTATCTACTGGGGCTTTGGGGAGAAAAAAGGAGGACGATTGGCAATAGATGTTAGCTCAGAGCCGGTCCTCCTCAGCAAAAAGAGGAGGATTAGCATGGATGTTAGCTCAGGGCTGATCTTCCTCAAAAAAAAAAAAAAAAAAAGATATCAGTGTTTATAACACACACTTCATTAAAATAGGGAGGGAAGTACTATATTGCATTCAAATTATTTCTGTTACACAAGTAAATCTTTTACATACATAGTTTCCTCCTTAGTCAGTAGCTCTCCAAATGAAATTCAATAAAATACTGATAGTTAAGTTGCCTTAACTGTATTACCATTACCAGCACTCAATATGCAAACCAATTTTTCATTTGCATTCTCCTAATAAACAAAACTTTAAATTCAAATATACTATTTATTACAGAAAAAATTTTTTCCAAATTCCTAGTCTGGATTTTGATATAAAAATTAGGAATTAAAGACCAATTTAGCACAATAGTGATATAGTAACTAAAAACAGTTTCTTTGGTCTACACAGTAATTTATAAGTAATAATTTTAAATTAGTAAAAGCCTGCTTCAATCCAAAAAGTTTCTCCAAACATTAGATTCCAAACACATCTCAAATATGATGTTACCTCATTTAAAATTTCCATAATTTCCTTGTCATAGCAATCCAGAAGTATTTCATAGGACTCTAAATGCCTTGCATGCATCATCGCTGGTACACAGTCGCGTAAAGCACTGAACATGTACTAAGAAGAAAATGAGAATGTCCGTGAATTAGAAAAACCAGCTCTCTAATCTAAGTAATATTACAAAGGTTAACTACCTCTCTTGAAAGACAAAACTTCAATCTGAAGGCTGTTTTTTACACAATTGTCTTACTGTCCTAAATAAGAGTCAAATTTTATTCTCTAAAGCATATACTTTAAGTATACAAAAAAATTTACATTTGCTAATCCTTTCCTATCTTGAGCAATGAAATACACTTATTTCCATAAAGAAATAGAAAGATCTGAATAACATATACCTTGCTGATGAATAAATGTCAGAATATTGTGACACAAACTAAAATCAAGTGAAATGAGAAGGATTAGGAATTTGAGGGGAAGAGTTAAATATATTAAAATTAATTCATTAGTATTACTATAAAATTTAACTACAGACTGTATACTGTATAAATGCTTACTGAATACGCATAGCACTGTACAAAACAGCATTAGCATCGATATTATAGTGTTTTTTTAAAACAAATGATCTATTTTAAAACTAATTAGAAAGGTTTGTATAGTGACTAAAAAAAAAGATGGGTTTGTTCTTTATATTCTTCTTTACTTACATGTAATCTGGCTGCATCAACGGCATTTTCATATACATCATCTAAATAAATTGGGAAGACAGCTCGATGCCAGTAAAGAAAACGACAGTCACATTGTGTTTGGACTCTACAATGTAAAGTAGTAATTAGTGGTACCAAAAATGAAGTGACCCAAAAAAAATAATGAGAAGAATGACATTATATACCATTAGGGTAAGATCTCTAACTCATTTTTGCATTTCCTACATCACTTAACTCAAAATTAGTACAGAAAAGCTACAAAATAAATACTTTTCAAACTGAACAAAGGTCAAAATATTCAAATACCCGACATTGTCAGAATTCTGTACATATGCTTTAGTTTTAAAGCATATTTGAAAAACAAGATAGATAACTTTTAAATAGAGAAGTTTAAAATAAATTTATTTTCAACATTATCTGATATTAGACTTACAATACTTACACCAGATGCACCATTTTACTTGTCTCAAAGTTGAAAAGAAGAACCTTTTAAAAAATCATGACCAAAAAAAAAAAACCAGTCCCACTTAATTCGTCTATAATCTTTGCCAAGTGATTATTTCACATTTTATGGGGCAATAAAATGATCGTTAGATATCTTATAATGAAGAAGGCTCAGAATTTCTTCCAAGGATAGAAAGTTAAATACCACTAACTATAGAAATCTCAGCCTCTCAGAACAAAAACAGTAAGTTATAAATATGGGCATTTAATGAAAATTGTGCTGTAACCTTAATTCAGCCGGAATCAAAATTCAGAAGACTCATTTTCTCTTCAAGAAACTTACTGAATCCTCAATAAAAAGAAACAAAGCCACAAGGAGCTACAAAAATAAGCCTTCCAAAAACTAATTCATCTCAGTGACTGGCTATCAACAATGTAATTCAAATTCATATGTTAAAATGACAGAAGACTATGTGACACGGATATTCTAAGTGTCTCACAAATAGATGAAGCCCTGTTATAAAGCAGCAATTTTACAAGTCCACTAGAGATAAACACCACAAAAACTACAATATGCATCAGGGTCTGCCAGATGCTCTAAGGGCTACATCACATTTTCTCATGTGAGTTCTTCCAGAAGATATATCCTTACTGTAGAAGCAAAGCTAAGGAAATATGATCCCTAGTCACCATCTCATTTTGGTCATAGTAAAGGAGTTACAGAGAGGAACTAAGAGTCTATCTGGGGGCGGGCCCGGTGGCGCACTGGCTAAGTTTGGCGTGCTCCGCTTCGGCGGCCCAGGGTTCACAGGTTCGGATCCCAGGCACAGACCTACATCACTCATCAAGCCATGCTGTGGCAGCAACTCACATACAAAATAGGGGAAGATGGGCAAAGATGCTAGCTCAGGGCCAATCTTCCTCAAGCAAAAAAGAGGAAGATTGGCAACAGGTGTTCGCTCAGGGCCAATCTTCCTCACCAAAAAAAGTCTAGCTGGGTTACGTTTCTTTTCTTGCTATGCTAAAAAGAAACTCGATGTCTCTATTAGCCCTATTTTTTGAGTATCATTACATATCCCTACTCACCTTTCTCTAAGTTCACTGATGAGATCCAGCTTTTTCATGACTACTTGAAGTGGAAAGAGTTCTTCATCTTTAAATGTTTTCTATCAGGGAGGGGGAAAAAGGCAGAGAAGTTGCAGGCAAAGTAAGAACAAGTCTCTTGCGTCAATAACAAGGGAACTGTGAAATCTCAGGTCTCCTTTTTAGTCCCTAAGTAATAGCAATACCCTTACCATTTGCGTGCCAACACTTAGTGCCAAGGACACAATAAGTCGTCGTTGCTTTGTGCTTGGTCCATTTAGTGTGTTTTCAGCCAAAACTAGAGCAGAGAGCACATCAAGACGCTGTTCACTATATTTTTTGTCAGAAATTACTCTTTTCTTAAAGATAGAAGAGAAAACAGGAAATAGTTTTATTTCTTAGGCAGTAACAAAAGAGTCAGAAGCACTTCATGGTTATCATTTCCATGAGTCAATTTAAGAGAGCTTATCAGACAAATACTTTCCCTGTTGAGCTTCTTCGCTTCTCCTGATAATGTTATGTACTTTACTTTTGTAACATTATCACTTAGCACTGTCAGGGACAGTAAATGTATTAGACATATTTTAAAATTTCCATACTATTTTAACAACGAAATCATTTCTTAAAAAAAGATGCATCACATTTTAAAACTGCATACTACGTCATTTCTTTTTTTTTTTTTTTGGTTAAGGAGATTGGCCCTGAACTAACATCCATTGCCAATCTTCCTCTTTTTGCTGAGGAAGACTAGCCCTGAGCTAACATCTGTGCCCATCTTCCTCTATTTTGTATATGGGATGCTGCCACAGCATGGCTTGACGAGCGGTACATAGATCTGCACCCGAGATCCGAACCTGCAAAACCTGGGCCACCAAAGTGGAGCACACAAACTTAACCACTATGCCACCGGGCTGGCCCCCAACACTGCCATTTTTTAATAGAGGTGTGTTAATGTATTATATGCTGCAAGTTCAGAGTAAAGATAACCTTGATCACTCTAAGCAAAAATCATAAAATATCATGGAGATAAATGATCAACAATATTATGTTTGAAGGATAGAGTAAATAGGCTGAACTAAAAAACATATAAAACAACAGAAGAGCAAACTAAAAAGATAATATAATTATGCTGAATACATAATAATCTTCATACCTTGGCCACAGAAATAGAATTAAGAGCCTGATGTTTAAGGTGCTGTGTTATATGTGAAACTGAATCAGCCACAACCATGCTTCTCCTGTAGAACATATGCTCTATTGCCTAAAAAGAATCAAAAGTAATTTTGTGCAAGTCAACTTAAAACTTTTAGGCAAAACTATAGAATATCTTTATGACCTTGGTCTAGGTAAGTAATTTGTAAATGAGATGCAAAAAGGACTACCATAAAGGATAAGATTGGTAAATTCAACTATATTAAAATTAAGAATTTCTGTTCATCAAAAGCCACTATAAAGAAAATTAAAAAGCAAGCCAACGTATGAGAAAATACCTGCCACACACAAGGGATTAGTACTAAGAATATATAAAGACCCAAAATGAATGATTTTTTTAAAACGGCAAATAATCCAATAGGAAATGACTAAAAGACATGAACACATTGTTCACAAAAGGACACAGTTAATAAATATTTGAAAGGATACCATCATTAACCAACAGGGAAATGAACGTTACAAATTATAATCAAAACCATTCATACTTACTAATTTGCAAAAAAAAAAAAAAAAAGGAAGAAGCAGCCTGATAATACCAATGTTGGCCAGCTGGGGAACAATAGCAAGTCTAAAATATTGTAGGAGGTATGTAAACTGGTAACTACTCTGGAAAACAATTGGGCATCATTTTGAAAGTTGAATATGTACATAGCAATCCACTCTTAGGTATACAATACCTCAGAAAAACTCTTGCACAAGTACACCAAGAAACATGTACAAGAATGGCAACCTTGTTTATAATGGCAAAACCTGGCCAGAACCCAAAAGTCCATCCATGGGAAAGCTACACGGCAACGAAAATGAGTGAACTACAGCTACTCATCCCAACATGGATAAGCTCACATACAAAATTTTGAGTAAAAACAAAGGCAAGTCAAAGAATACATGAAGTATTACTCCATTAATATAAACTTCAAAAACATATGTAACTAAACAATGAATGGTTTATAGATTCATCCATACATGGTAAACTAAAAAAGAAAAACAATGAAATGATAAGCATAAAAT
This sequence comes from Ceratotherium simum simum, assembly GCF_057802395.1. Lineage (NCBI taxonomy): Eukaryota > Metazoa > Chordata > Mammalia > Perissodactyla > Rhinocerotidae > Ceratotherium > Ceratotherium simum. The sequence goes on from NC_141924.1 coordinate 18,902,541, forward strand.
TCAGGACAGTGGTTTCCTCTGACAGGGCAGGATAAGATACAATCACAGAGGGACAACACAGGGGGCTTTGAAGATATACGGAACATTCTATTTCTTAAACGGGATGGTGAGTTTTTTAAGTGTTTATTATTATTTTTTTTAATTATGCTTAACATTAGATATGTATGTATCTATACATACATACACACATATATACACTTCTGTATTTATATTTCATAAAAAATAAATGTAAGCGATAACATATCTTAAAGAAAAAAAGGCTAAAAATCCAAAGGCACAATCTCCAAAAAATCTTTATTTCCTAAGCAAATCTAAAAGCTATTATTACGGGCCAGCCCAGTGGCACAAGCAGTTAAGTACTCGCGCTCCGCTGCGGCGGCCCGGGGTCCGCCGGTTCAGATCCCGGGCGCGCACCAATGCACCGCTTGGCAAGCCATGCTGTGGCGGCCTCCCATATAAAGTGGAGGAAGATGGGCACGGATGTTAGCCCAAGGCCAGTCTTCCTCAGCAAAAAAAGAGGAGGAGTGGCAGATGTTAGCACAGGGCTGATCTTCCTCACAAAAAAAATAAATAAATAAAAATAAATAAAAGCTATTATTAGCAGAAATTTACTAGAAAATCTTAATTTCAATTTTTGCAAAAGGTTAAGTGGGCTCTCCTGCCTACAAGAGTTTATATTTTTCTAATTTATATAGAGTATACTAAGAAACATTTTACCATATTTCCAGAAGTACACTCTGGTTCTTAATTTATTTGACCATACCTACAAGTAGCCTACTAGTCAAACCATAAGATTACAGTACCTTCTCTAAATTACAAAATAAATAGTCTCATGTTGACTAGTTTCATATGCATTTGAACACTATAAAATAATGGATAATGTTGCATGGGTATTTTTTTAAACTCAATCAACATGCTTAAAACTTCCATGAGTAAAATTTCACTAATACTTAAGCTAACCTTTTCATTCTTCCTTCTTTTCTCTCTCATTACATGTCAGCTCTTGATACAGTTTAAATATATTGGCCGTTCATAGAAGTTACTCAGAAAGTTCTTTCAATGGCTAGTTCCTTTATCCAACAGAGAGATAAGTACCCTTTCCCACAATTTTTTATTCTCATATACTCAAGAAGTCAAATCTCACAAGACCATCCTAATTTAGGCGCAGGTCATCTCTAATTATAATGGCAAGGTAAAACAATCTAAAACTTACCTTGAGAAGTTCAACAAGCCTGCATAATGCCTTCACTGAGGTTTTGGTCATTGGCTTTTGCATGGACATATAGAGATTCATTGTGGTTTTAATAATGGTACTAATACCATATGCATATAAGAAGCCCTATAAAAAACAAAATAAAACTGATTATAATCACAAGAAGAGGTTTCATTTATTCAAGATTTCAATCTCTATGTAACAATAACTATTCCTCAACTTGCCAATAACTAGTGTTTCTCAAGTTCATTTTAAAGTCAGCTCTTAGGATTTTGAAATACTCTCCCTCACATGATATTACACACGGTGGTTAAGTTTCAAAGCAGCCCTTAAGTTTATTTAACCTATCGCATACCAGAAGTTTGGTAGTTTGAAATTATATTGTATAATCACAGTTAAGGACTCTTTCCAAAAAAAACAACCTTCAGAGAAATGATTTGGATGTCAGGAAGGTATCTGTTCATCTCTATCTTACCTGCCAGGCAAGATAATGAAGACTCCTACCTGCTGCAGCCTAACACAAGAGCAAAGCACTCTAAGGAACTAGGAATTAAAAAACGAGGAGGAGAAAGAGAGCTGCTCTCTGGCCAATACAGTTCTCCAAAGGTTTTCCTCAGTTCCATGCCAATTCCCCCTTTCCTTTTCACCTAGGCCAACCCCCACTGCCCATCTTCTACCATGTCCTCTGCCTATGTTGGTGCTAATCAGACTTCTCTTCTTCCAGCCCAATAAGAACAGATTCTCTTCCAACAACATTTTTCACAGAAATAGAACAAAGAATCCTAAAATTTATATGGAAAAACAAAAGACCCCGAATAGCTAAAGGAATCCTGAGAAAAAAAGAACAAAGCTGGAGGTATCACACTCCCTGATTTCAAAATATACTACAAAGCTATAGTAACCAAAACAGCATGGTACTGGCACAAAAACAGACACACAGATCAATGGAATAGAATCGAAAGCCCAGAAATAAACCCACACAGCTATGGACAGCTAATCTTTGACAAAGGAGCCAAGAACATACAATGGGGAAAAGAAAGTCTCTTCAACAAATGGTGTTGGGAAAACTGGATAGCCATATGCAAAAAAATGAAAGTAGACCCTTACCTTACACCATACACAAAAATTAACTCTAAATGGATTAAAGACTTGAATGTAAGACCTGAAACTGTGAAACTTCTAGAAGAAAACATAGACAGTACGCTCTTCAACATCGGTCTTAGAAACATCTTTTCAAACACCACGTCTGACCGGGCAAGAGAAACAACAGAAAAAATAAACAAATGGGACTACATCAAACTAAAAAGCTTCTGCACAGCAAAGGAAACCATCAACAAAACAAAAAGACAACCTAACAATTGGGAGAAGATATTTGCAAACCATACTTCTGATAAGGGCTTAATCTCCAAAATATATAAAGAACTCATGCATCTCAACAACAAAAAAACTAACAACCCAATTAAAAAATGGGCAAAAGACCTGAACAGACATTTCTCCAAAGAAGATATACAGATGGCCAACAGACACATGAAAAGATGTTCAAAATCACTAACTATCAGGGAAATGCAAATCAAAACTACAATGAGATATCACCTCACGCCCATCAGAATGGCTATAATTAACAAGACAGGAAACAAGAAGTGTTGGAGAGCATGTGGAGAGAAGGGAACTCTCATACACTGCTGGTGGGAGTGCAAACTGGTGCAGCCACTATGGAAAACAGTATGGAGATTCCTCAAAAAATCAAGGATACAACTACCACATGATCAAGCTATTCCACTGTTGGGTATTTATCCAAAGAACTTGAAAACACCAATTTGTAAAGGTACATGCACCCCTGTGTTCATTGCAGCATTATTCACAATAGCCAAGACTTGGAAGCAACCTAAGTGCCCATCAAGGGACGAATGGATAAAGAAGATGTGGTATATATACACAATGGAATACTACTCAGCCATAAGAAACGATGAAATCCAGCCATTTGTGACAACATGGATGGACATTGAGGGTATAATGCAAAGTGAAATAAGTCAGAGGGAGAAGGTCAAATACCGTATGATTTCCTTCATTAAGTAGTAGTAGATAACAACAATAAACAAACACATAGGGACCGAGATTGGATTGGTGGTTACCAGAGGGGAAGGGGGAAGGGAGGAGGGTGAAAGGGATAATTCGGTACATGTGTGTGGTGATGGGTTGTAATTAGTCTTTTGGTGGTGAACATGATGTAATCTATGCAGAAATAGAAGTACAATGATGTACACCAGAAATTTTTACAATGTCATAAACCAATGTTACTGCAATAAACAAAAAATTAAAAAAAAAAAAAAGAACAGATTCTCTTCTACCCTTCTATTCATAAAGGAAGCACACAGGTCTTAAGAGGTTTGAAAAAAAAAATTCAGTGCCACTAAACAGTATGGAATAAGAAAACAGGGAAAGGGATATTACCTCTCAAATATTTTTTCATTTAGCTCCAAAAAGGACACACAGAAACACAAAGACAATGATGGAGACTCTTTGGGTTTATAAAGGACAAAGAAAAATACATGTACAGTTTAGAGATGACCCTAACCCATACTATTGTGGACATATCCAAGGAGCTGGGGCTGAAGCTATATGCCAGTGATTCTCAACCCTTTTCTCCTGCCCTACCACAGGTGAGAGAGCAAGTATTCTCCCATCAGTAACAGGGGCTCACTAAAAGAGTGACACTCAATGTGGGCTGGGAGGTGGGAGTTTCTCTGGACCAATAACAGCTCTGTGGTAAAGAGATGTGCTAAATTGAGAGAACTGAGAGAAAGGATAGCATCCTAAGAAAGGTGACAGTGAGACCAAAGCTTGGGGCATAAATTCAGGAAAGAGCCACAAGTCTTACCTTGTCAGCTACAGGACTATTACACCAGCCTCTCCCCAGCACAGCAATGGAAAAAGTTAAAAAGCAGAAACAGGAACAGCAAGAGTAACTCTAAGACAGGCAGAAAAAGAGTTTCTTTTTTTGCGGGGGGAGGGGGTACAGAACTCACGGGACAATATCACACCATTCCCAGATGGTCATTAATTTATGAAGGATGTATTTTAAAAATATGAATGGGGAGGGTGGAGGTCTAGGCTCTGTTTCTGTTAATGGCAGCATAAATAATTTGGACCAACCTCCATGCTGGGAACTAGAAAATCTGGGCAAAAAATTTTTAAATTCTCTTGGAAGGCATCAAAGAGCTAGCATGAAAAAAAGGAAATATAAGGCCAAGATCTGGGAGAAGACAGAAACCCAGAGACGTGAGCCTGGCATTTGAGGCTGCTTTCCCTTAGAGGCATCTGCCCACTCCAAAAGAGGAGAATAAAGACAGACGCCAAACATATCTTTCACCAACTCACTGGAAGGGAAGAGGAATAAAAATAAGAGTTCATGGCCCATCAAGGAGGGAAGGGAGTCCCAGTAAGTCACCTAGGCTCCGGGTTGGGATCCTGAAAAACTACCCCCTAAAAAGTAAGGGTGAACTAGAAAACACCAGCCATGATAGGATTTAGGTCCCACTTCAGATCATCTCAATCCATGACTGAGTTGAGGAGATCTGTGTCACTAGTTGTCCTAGACTAGTTGTATACCTGAAGCAAAGATAAATGCTCTCTGATAAATAAAAACATCCAGATCTTCAAATTATATCTACAGTTTTTCATATACAATGTGTAGCACTCTATAAAAAATAACCAGGCATATGAAGAGACAACATGTCCAAAAACAAGAGAAACAACAGATAATAGAAATATCCAGATATTGCAATATTAGACATGGGCTTCAAAATAATTATGCTGAATATGTTAAAGGAAATAAATGTTATTTCAGAAGAGAACTGGAAACTAAAAAAAAGAGAAACTGAAGGGGCTGACCCAGTGGCATAGTGGTTAAGTTCGCACATGCAGCTTTGGCGGCCCAGGGTTCACAGGTTCAAATCCCAGGCATGGACGGAACTACGCACCGCTCATCAAGCCATGCTGTGCCGGCATCCCACATACAAAATGTAAGAGGAAGATGGGCATGGACGTTAGCTCAGGGTGAATCTTCCTCGGCAAAAAGAGGAAGATTGGCAAGAGATGTTAGCTCAGGGCCAATCTTCCTCAAAAAAAAAAAAAAAGAAGAAACTGAAAAGTAAAATAATTAAAATTAAGAGCTCAATAGATGGGCTTAACAGCAGATTAGACACAACTGAAAAAAGAATTAGAACAGAGAGAGAATAGAACAGAAACAGTAGTTGAAGAGTTAATGGCTGAGAATTTTCCACAAATTCCAGAAACTCTACAAATCCCAAGCAGCACAAACACAAAGAAAACCACACCTACGTGCACAAAATAATACTGCTAAAAACCAAAAAGTACTTCTTATAAGCAAATAAAGACACACTGAAAAAGCAACAACACTGAGAGTGACTTCTCAATAAAAACAAAGGAAGTCAGAAAACAATAAAACTGTACCTTTAAAAGCTGGGGGGAAAAATCCTGCCAACTTAGAATTCTATATGCAGCAAAACTGCCTTCAAAATGAAGTTCAAAAGACAATTCAGACAAAAACTGTGATAATTCATCAAAAGAAAGTCATTTTAAATGAAATACTAACAGGTATTCCACAACTAGAAGGATCAAGAGAGGCAGGAAGGATGAAAAGCAACAGAATGGGTAAATATGAGGGTAAATCGACATCAACATTGACTATAAAAACAACAGCAGCAGCAATAATAGTGCCTTGTGAGCTTTAAAATATATACAGAGAATCAAAATACACAACAGCAGCACAGGTGAGAGGGGGATAAACAGAATTAAAGTGGTTTAAGAACCTTACATTGCTTGGAAAGTGATAAAACTACTAATTTATGTTGGAGTTGAAGGAGTAAATGATGCATCTTAAAATCTCTAGAGTAGCCACTAACAAAATCAGTATTCAAATTCAAAAGAGAGCAAGAAAGGAAAAGAAAAGGGACATAGAACAAGTGAGACAAATAGAAAGCAACTAGCCAGGTAGTAGTAGTTTTAAATCCAAATACATCAGCAATGACATATACAGAAAGCAGTTTAATGAAAAAACAAGGGTTATCAGATTGGGGAAAATTGTATGCTGCTTACAGAAGACACACTTTAAATATAAGGAGCCAAACAGGTTGCAAGTAAAAGAATCAAAAAATATATACCGTGTAGACCTCAACTAAAAGAAAACTGGTATAGCTATATTAATATCACACAAAAGAGATCTATGACAAAAAGCATTACTAGAGATAAAAAGGGACATTTCATAATGCTAAAAGGTTTGATTCACCAGGAAGATATAACAATTCTAAAATGTTATGCACTTACCTAGTCTCAAAATATATAAAACAAAAACTGATAGAGTTACAAGGATAAATATACAGATTCACAATAACAGTGGGAGCTTCTAACCCAATCCTCTCAGTAACTGACAGAATATGCAGACAAAATCATTAACAAACATGACCTACTTGACATATATAGAATACTACAACCAACGAATGCATATTTCACATTCTTTTCAAGTATACATGAAATGTTTACCAAAGTTGACCATAGGCTGGGCTATAATGCAAATCTCAACAAATTCCAAAATACTGAAACTATTTTAGCATTGCTAGAAATTAATAAGATAACTTTTCATAGTTAAGAAATATCTTTCCAAATAACCCACAGACCAAAGAAGAAATCACAATAAAAATTTTAAAATATTTTGAACTAAATGATAATGGAAATACAACATATGAAAACTTATGGGATATAGCGAAAAAGTTACCCTTTGAAAAGAATGTAGAGATTTAAATGCCTATATTAGAAAATCTAAATTAATAAGCACACAGATCCAAACATAACCAAGTCAATTTTGTTTTAAAAATAAAAACATATCCTATACTTTCCAGTTTTTTAGAAGTGTAACTTTTGAACATTGGATTAACAAAGACATGGCCCCCAAAATATTCTAAGAAAGAAGATGCAACTACCTGTATAAAAACATTACATCTACTGGTGAGGTCTTCAGCAAATTTATCCATTCTCTGCTCTTTAGATAAAATAGATTCCATTTTCATCATCCATGAGCTCACAAAGACGTAGTAAGACTGTACATCTCTAACAAAGGAAAATATTGGGGTTACTCAGCACAGGAAAGAAAATTTACTTCTATTTCTTTGTATTGGTGGGGATAAAATATTTTCTTGCAGCAGCCATTTCATCTTTCCGGTTTTTGAAATACAGATATCATATACACATATATAATTTACTCATTCAATAAATATTCACTGAATGCCTATACAGGCTAAGCACTCTTCTCAGTACTGAAAATAAAAATCAGCAGTAAACAAAACAGATAAATATCCCTGCCCCCATGAAGCTTACATTCTAGAAAGGAGAGCTGATGATAAGGAAGTCAATAATTAAAATCTGGAAGATGTCAGATGATATGTGCTATGGAGAAAACACAGCAGGGAAAAAGGATGGGGACTGGGGTGCTGGGTACAGTTTTAAATACAGTGATCAAAGCAGGCTCACTGAAAAGGGGGTTTTGAGCCAAGATTTGAAGATGTATGAGTAATTCACGCAAATACATAATAGAAGAGAATTCTAGGAAAGTAAATAACAAGTGCAAACATCCTAAAACAGGAAGTGTGTCTGGCATATTCAAGTAATAACAAAGAAGTCAGTATGACTGGAGCAGAGAGAGCAGAACAGAAAGAGATCAGAGAGGTGCAGGGGTGGGGAAGTGGGGGAGTAGGAAAGGCAGGGAGTGAGGAAGGGATTTGGGTAAGGCCTTGTAGGAAGTTACGACTTCAATGGAAAGCCACTAGAGGATTTGAGCAGTGTGACTTGATTAACTTTGAAGAGGATCAATATCACTTTGGCTGATATGTTGAAAATAAACTATAAAGGGGACAATGGTAAAAGCAGGAAAACCACTTAGGAAGCTACTGTGATAATGCAGAAGAAAGGGATTGACAGCTCGAACCAGAACAGGAGCGTGAAAGCAGTCAGAATCTGAATATAAAAGCTAACATTTATTGAAAGCTTACTATATATCAGCCACTGTTCTAAGCAATTTATACAAATTAACTCATTCAATCCTCACATTAACCTTACAAGGTAGGTATTATGATCTCTATTTGACAAAAGAGGAAACTGACACAAAGAAAAATTAAGTAACGTGCCCAAGATCATACAACTAGTACACAGGCGAGTCAAGATTCAAGCCCACATCTAGGAAGCTCTCCCATCTGGAAAGACTAAATCAATAATATAATTCTACTGTGCAGGCTGATTACAAACACTAAATCACTCTATCAATGCGCCTCAAATCACTCAAGATGGGAACTGAACTTTTAGCCCACAAGAAAAAAAACGGACAATTCCCCTCATGGGATCTGATGTTACCAACTCTTTTTAAAAACCTTCTTCAGTTAGACAGGGTGGAGACACGTCCCATTACTGCTGGTCAGAATCAGCTACAGGATAGCTCTTCAGGGCAAGGGACTGAGGAGACTCACCTAACTAAGATGAGAATCCCACAGTGAGGTTGTGTGTTGGCTAGCCATACTACCAAGCAATCTGACAATCTCAAGAACTCAGTCTGAAGAGGGATTATGCCAAAATCTTTCATGTGTTTTAAGGAGGTGAAACCCTAGCATCAAATGTAAGAAAAATAATTTCTGCCAAGCCAGGATTCCCCTAGACAAAAGACATCAATAGTTGTACTTTTGGCTTTGCCTTGAATGGTGCTAAAATGTATTATTTGACTGTGGATGATTCGATTTACAAGTCTGAAATACAGAGAAAGAGCAGGGTCCTAGGATAACACCTCCACTTTTGAAGAGGAGGCTGTGGTCAGGACTCAGCAGGGATACAACATACAGGAGGGGACAGACAGGTCATGAGCAAGGACAGAAGGAAGAGGCCTAGACTATGGAGCCCTCCCTGATAGCGATCATGCCAATAACATTATGAAGAAGGCTGATACACGGTCAAGAGCATTCACTGAGCTTTAGATCAGACTATGCAGGATAACACAAAGGTCTGTCACTCCGCCCATCACTCCTGCATCCAGACACCAGACAATCTTCGTCTCTTGTAAATATATGAAAATGAAACTGCTTCAACTTTTAAAAATCAAGTTAATTGGCAAAGAAAGTCCAAAAACAGCAAAGGGTCCTGTCAGATTGTTAGCTTCATTTTAAAGTACAAACAGAAAGAACACTAAGGAAAAAAAAAAATCTCCTGCCCCATTAAATAGTGTCAACACCTGTAAGTCAACTGGGGGTTTGAAACAAAGGTTCATACCTCTATTCTCTTAAGTCAGTATTCCCAGCATCAAAATGGTTGCGAATAAAAAGCAAAATGCAGCAACCTACAAACCTTGGACTCCAGTTAGGAGGTAGCTGGAGCACACGGCCCCTTGGGGTCTAGTGAATAGTGCAGGTACAGGGAACCCGACCCCTACTGCTTCCTCTTCACTTACATAATGAACTCTGGAGCCTGAGTCACCCCCTCAACTTCTAAAATGTTAGACAAAGCTCATGCTGATCACACCATCTCCACTCTCCCGAGTTTCACTTTAGTAAATTTTAGGTTTCTTTGGCAGAACTACAAGGAAAATGAAAAAGACACTGTTCCTTTCAGTTCCATGGAGCTCTACAGTGACTGTATAGGTATATCAATAGAACTGAAGAATTTAGAAATGTAAAATTTTATCATGTGGGGGGTCTTTGAAAGTCAACTTATTCAACCTTCCACTAAAAAGACTCACTTCCTATAGCATCTTAGACTGCTGGTCATCTATATTCTGCCTCCACAGCTCTAGCGGAAGAGTACATGACTTCTCAGAGCAGCCCACACAACCCTCCCTGTTGCAGAGGCTCTACAGTAGCACTGGCACGGGTTTGCATGCCCTCTCTGACATGTACTTACCTGTGTGACCAGGCAAAGTTCATTTCTCTAAGCCTCATTTTCCTTACCTAAAAATGGGATAAAAACAGTACTACAGAAGAGTAGTTAACAGCTTGTGCTCTAGAGTTGGACTGCCCAGCTCTGCCACCAATTAGCTGTTTAAATCTGAGCAAGTTTAATCTTTCTGTACTTCAGTTTTCTCATCTATAAAAATGGTGATAACAATAGTATCTACCTCATAGCATTTGATAACTAAAGCGAATGATACATGTGAAGTTCCTGGAATAGTTATCGGCTTATAGAACGCAGCACTGGGTAAGTATTAGTTGTGATCTTTATTATTTCCCACATGAGAAGATTGTTACAGGGTTTAAATAAAACAATGTGTTTAAAGCCTTTGGCATAATGCCTGCTAAACAGTCAGGAGCTCAATAATGTTGGCAATTATTTTTATTAATATCTGCCATGCTCATCTTTTGGTTCCAGTTCAACATTCTGGGGCTACAGAGATCAAATCTGTTCCCTCTTCAATCTGAACGCCCCTCAAATATTTAAAGAAACCCACCACAACATTCCTCAGATTTCTCCTTTAAAGGCCCAACTATATAGAGACTCTTCAATGAGTCTTCAAAGGGCACAGTTCGCAGATCTTCTGACACCCTCTTCAGCTTCATCTAGGGATGCTGCAGTTAGTGGCTCTCTTAACACGTGGCATCACCAAACATCAGTTATGATCTGATCCATAAGAATTCAATGGAACTACCAATTTCCATGGCCTAGATATCATAACTACTAGTTTCCATAACCTAGGTATAGTTATTAATGTAATCTAAGTATTTAGTGGCAGTTTTAGCAACTATCACACTGTTAAAGAATATCATGCCTCTGATAACCAAAATATCCACACCTTTTTTTAATTATCACTACTAAACCTGATCTCTGTCTCTGTCCATATTACTGAATTCATCTCTTTAATCTAAATCCAAACTTATGTCTTTATCCCTCCTCAATTCTGTTTTAGAATGTATTAGAGGGCTCTGAAATCTCTGCCACAAGTAGTCCTGCCTGAATTGAGGTGTCATTTTCCACTGACTTTAATCACAGGACTTGAGAGTACCAAGAGATGCTTTAGGGGATCTCCTACAGACATGTTTTTCCTTGCCCCGTCATGTGGCAGTGGTCCAATTTCCCCTGGATAGTCAAGATCAACAGAAAGCAGTAAGTATCCTGTTACTCTTTAACCATGTCAAAGATAAAAACTGTGTCCAGCACAGGGCCAGTGAAAAAGTCCTATGTCACTTCACTTAAAATCTTCATCCAGATCGCCACGTGATTTTAGCAGTGTACAAGTAAGAATGTGCAATCAATTTAATTGTTGATGCTACATGATGGGATCATTGGAGCTTTTCATACTATTTTCTCTATTTTGAGTATATTTAAAAATTTACATAATAAGAGTTAAAAAATAAGGAAGCAAATATCAGAAGAAAGGAAGAGAAAGGCGTTCCTTTAGGGAGGACTGAGATACAGAGAGAATTAGACAGGGGGCAATTATTTTTCCCTTTAAACCTTTAGTACTTTTTGACTTTTTAAATATGGGCATACACTACTTGCATAAAAATAAAAATAAAGGAAAAAAAAGGAGTACATCAAATTAAAGTCAACTCCTCCAAAAATCATCAATGAATCATGGACACACAATGTTTTTAATGTCGTCAAATGACATCTACTGCAGACAGTTCCCTTTAGACAAAAAATATTTAATGCATCTGATAAAAAGTATGTGTGTATGCATTACGTGTGCATATATATATGTGTGTGTGTGTACACATACACATACATATGTACACACACACACATATATCTCCAAAAAGTATAATTTGCCTACATCTTCAATTGAGTTTAAGCCTAAAACATTTTAAAAAACAAAACACAAAAAAAAAGCTCCTAGAAAATAAATCTCCTAGAGATTGCCCAAATTTTTCTCTGGTAATGAGTAAGTACATTTGATCTTATCATTTAAATGCTTTCCATATATTTCGAATCAGTAGAAGATTTGAAAATATAAAATATAAATATTTTAATTACAGGTGCTTATAAAACCTACTTGGTAAGTGACTGAGCTTTCTGCTGTAGGAAAGTATCTCTGTGTATTTTAATGGCTTGAAGGCTTTTTCTGTCTAGAAGTTTGGCAGCTGCTGGTATTTTCTGGATTAAAAAATTATCAGGAAACCAAATAATATTAGCAGTTAGAGTGATGGCTGGCACCTGAAACAGTAAACGTAAGGGGAAGGAAATCATTAAATGAGGCTAAACAATAAGTTGTTCAATAGTTCTACAACACACAATGGACAACAATTTATTTCAAGAAAAAAATAACCATAAAAAAATACTCAATATATTGTGGGACAAGTTATCTCACTGAGTGGCACAGAGTTAAGGCATTCCTTTATCTGGTGTGGAACATGACAATAATTTTATTCTGTCTAAATATTACACAACACATACACACACGTTTACACACTCATGGATTTTCAGATGAATAAAATATGCAAAAAGCAAAGAGAAACGTGAATCCTCATGACCCTTACCTTCACTCCATATTAGTGATAAAATAAATACCCAAAATGGCTGGGTTCTCACAGTCACATATCACTTGATTCTACAAACTAAATTTTCAATTTTGAAATCAGGTGCCACATCACAGAAATAGCAAAGATGTAGAAAAAAATTTTTAATTTTTTCTACTTCAAAAATGAGAATGAATGGTAAGAAGAGGAGAAAAACAGAAGAGAAAGAAGAAGAGACAAAAGTAGTAACAGTAATACAAAGTCAACGTATAGGAAAAAAATCTGGAAAAACATCCACTAATACGTATTTATATGACATGGAATTATAGGGTATTTTCATTTACACTGTTACTTATTTCTGGAATGCGTGGATTTTAAAAATGAATATTATTTTTGTAATTATTGTTACAAAATATTAGTATTACAAATATTATTATTTTTGTAAGCAGGAATAAAATACATTTTAAAATATCCAGTTTTATCCAAAATCTTTTTCATCTACTCAAATTGAAAAAAAATGAGATTTCCAAGTTCTTACCTTCTTACAAATGTCCAATAAAGACTTATAAAACTTTTTATCAACAGTCCGAAAAATGTGAAAGTGCAGTACAAAGAGTCCACAAACTCCAACATACTTGTCTCTCTGGTCAATTTCAGAAGGTTCCCCTTATAAGACAATACCATGAGAGAAAAAGAGAACAAATATACTTAAAATTCTGCTTTTAAGGAAATGCAAATTTTATAAACAAAAACATGCAATTTACATTACCAAGCTTGGCTTCTACATTTGCAAAAATTGAGCGAATACTATGTGCAAATTCTTCAGCAAAAGTGCTATTTTTGGAAACAGATACTCCTCCATTGAGAGAATCAAACTGCTGTTCTATACAGGCCTAGACAGGAAATATTTAAAGAGAAATTTAGACTCTCAATAATAAGCTATTAAACAGACTTAACTATAGAGTGTGTGATAAACTTCTACATTCATCATTTTAATTTTACTAACACTGAAGCTCAGGTTTTTACCTTAATCTAACACCTAAATCCATTTGAATGAAAAATGCATATGTACTTATATATTTGAGTATCAGTTATGTGAAAGTAATAAAACTGAACCAAATATCTATAATTCTACATGAAGAGATACACAGAGTGATGTTCAGTGATGTAGAGAAGACATATCTGATGAAGCACTGAAAAACATGTTTTATTATTTTACTTTGCACTTTTTAGAGTTTATTTTTTCTGATTAGAATTACTTTCCTAGCACTTTATTACAGCATGTGTAGAAATGTCTCCTGGAAAAAGAATCAATGACAAAAAAATTACCTTTTGAATCTAATGGATTAAGTTAAATTGATATAAACAAGAGTTGGGATCAATCTGTAAAAACTGTGATCATGCAAAACATAAATTAAAGGCAACCTTGAAGCAGATTTGATTTCACGTGGAATATAATGCAATTTCTGGTGGATACCATCTAAAGCAGTGCTGTCCAACAGAACTTTCTGTAATGATGGAAATGCTCTACATCTGCACTGTCTGGTATGACTGCTGGCCACAAATTCACATGGCTGTTTTCTTTTCCTAGCTTTACTGAGATATTATTGACATACAACGTATGTAAATTTAAGGTGCACAGTGTGATGATTAGAGTACATGTGGCTACTAAGCACTTGAAATGTTGCCAGTGTGGCAGAGGAAGTGAATTTTTAATTTTATTTAATTTTAATTAATTTAAATAGCCACACATGGTTAGAAGCTACTGGACCGTGCAGACCCAAATTATATTCCCTGAGCCTAGGCAGAATTAAACAGACTTTAGAGGTAGTCTTACAAACTAAATCTAGAGGTTAACAACAAACACAATATTTAACACAACTGCTTAGATCTTAATCCTTGAATAGCTTTATCTTTTTACATAATTAAAAAAAAAAAAACCCTCACCCCAAATACAACTAGTACACTATCTTGTTTGCTAATAGATGCTGAAATTTATATTTTAGTACACTAACAATGTTTTAAGCCAAAACACTTCTAAAGGAACACATATTTAACTGTGTGCTATGAAAGTATCCTACTCTAATTCTGAACTGGGTCAACTAATATGAGCCCATATTACGGCCTGAGATAGCTCTCATACCTGAAATATCGTTCCATCAAGTAACTGTCCCTCTAGCTTCAGCAAGAACTTTTCAAATGGCTTTAGTTTTTCTTCCTGAATTCCAAATTTTGAAGGATTGTGATGGACAGATTTCAGTAACCTTGTGAAAGATCAGAAGACCATCAGTTTGCCTAAAAAATTCTTAAATTAATAATTTTCCCAGAAATCAAAATGTTATGTTTGTAGTTCTTGTTTGACTCTATACATCTGAAAACTTGAACAAAAACAATATTAATATATTTAATTTTCTAATCATGCCTCTTTGCATCATCTTAAATTCAGATACCTGGTGCTCTCTAGATACCAGACATTTAGCAAATACTTATAAATTGAATAAAATGCCTTGAGTTAAAAAAGTCTTGGAGTATACAATGAAATAAAACCAAGTTCAGGAAAAACAATTGTCACTTAAATAGAACACAAGGAAAAAATAAATCTGAACCCTAAGGCATTCAAATTAACATTCTACTACACTTTAAGAATTGGGATGCTTTATACAAGCATATCATACTCTCAAACAAACCCATCGGCAATTAAAGATTGGTTACTGTCTTCATAAAAACATCTGACGAGATCCTTCTAAATATAGATCTCCAGGTCTTTTAAAGGATCTGCACTCTTTATATTTCTGTACTTTTTACTAATAATTAACTATACAAAGTAAGAGAATATTTTAAATATTTTAATTGGCTCACCTTTTGTACATAGTCCAGTGGTCTTTCAATGTGATATGATTATCAATAATTTCATCCAAGGTAAGCAAAACTGTCAGTAGCTCTCCCAAGTGCTCATACATAGTCTGTCAAAAAACTTTTAATGATTATCATTTAATCACTAGTTAGAAGTTAAGCTTCAAGTGGATTTTTAAAGTTAAATACATTTGAGCTAATTATTAAATTAGTTAAAGCAGTGGGCAAATCAGTATATTAAGCTACAGATGAAATTACTGATCCTCAGATGGAAAAATTAGCCTTAAATAGACAAACACTTTGCCCAATATTTCATCCTTAACTGTGATATTTGTTTCACTCTCCAAAGAGACCACTTGGAGAAACCACACTGGGCCACTACTGGGAAAAACTAAGAGTTACACTGACAGTGGGTCAGTAATGCATCATCAACTTCACAGATGAAAGAGAACAAATGCAAAAATATATATGTATATACATAATGTATATATATATATCCATTATTGCTATAATTGCTGTACTCCCCAATCATACAAACTCCAAAGTAAAATACACCAAAAATTACAGTTTTACACGTCAAGTTAAATTACTTTTACCTGAAAATGAACTCCAGTTGTCTCTATAATCTTGGGTGCAATCCTGTAATAAAATAACACTCAAGTTTAAAAAAAAATCTCCTTCTTTGTCACAGTTCATTTTTATTTTAAGGAAAACACACAGCAACAGAAGCTCTTGGAATTTTAAAATGTATTTATCTTTATTTAGGCTTTAGTCACTAAAATTTAAGAGATCCAATGAATTACTACCATATTGCACTTTCCCAAGAAGGGAACTAATTTGTACATACAGAATCTGGGCTATCCTTGCCTATAGCCAACTCAATGGGCAGGAATATGACAATATATGACCCATGAATAACCTTAGCCATTTAAACCTAAAGGATCTAATTGGGATGGGAGTAGAGAAATAACAAAACTGATATTTATTTTTTTATAAACTATTAGAATTTCTCAATTCCCAACTAGAATCTCTGTTATCCTACCCAAACCGGCGTTTGGGAACTAGTTCTCTCTTCAGTCAGGTTTATTTTAAGTTCTCATCCCTACTGAAAAACAATACAGACAACTAGGATTATACCAAAGTCAAAAGCCCTGGGATAATTCAATTTTACTTCCTAGAGATTCACTTTACTCAACAGGAAATAATTTAAGATAGTACTTGTATATCAAAGCACATATTGATATTCCACAGGATAAAATATTTTAAAAATTAAACACAAAATTCAAATAAGTTTCATCTTTCTTGGGCAGGGGTGTGGTGGTGGGGAGTCCTCTCTGAATTACACGACAGGTACTGCAGGGGTTGGGGGAGCTATGTTCTCGTTCCCTTCTGCCATGAGAGCTTCACTAAAAGGACAGAACATAAATAAACACCTGACTGAGGGAAAAACATGAGAATGAGAAAGAGTTAACACAGTCTTCCAGTTTATAAAGAGAGTTAAGATACAGCATGGTATAGTAAGAATGACAATGAACGGACTGGTGATCAAAAGAACAGTACCTAAATTGCTATGGAATGTTGGCAAATAATTCCTCTGGGCCTCAGTTATCTCTTCTCATAATTGAGAATCCCTAGTCATATACCTAAACGAAATTATTGTAAGGTTATAATAGTAAATGGGGAAAATATTAAGTATAAATATTAATCAAATGTGATATATTACTTTATGGTAGTAAAAATAGTGAGGGCTCTGAAAATTTGATCATTTTTCTTGATTTACAGGAGTGGTCCCCAAACTTGGAAGATCATTAGAATTACTCACAACATTTTTTCAATGAAGATTCCCTAGCCCTACTCCCTAAGATTCTGCAGTTTAAGAAAAGTCTCATGGGATTCTAATGAGCTTAGGAATCTTCAATGTAAAGGAAAGGAAAAGAATAAGCAGAGGAACATGGTACATGCACTAATCCCATATTAGCCTTTTCCTATATAATCACATTTCTTTAAGATTATTCTGTCAACATTCTCATTCAGACAGATAATAAGTTCATCCACTGTGGTAGAAACTGTGTCTTATTAACCTATGCATTATACACATCAAGTAGTGTTTGAAAGACCATGAATGTTCAAAGAATGCTGAGCAAGTGAATGAAGGAATAAGTGAGTGAAGGAACAAAAAACTATTTCAGGTAATTAGTTTTAGAAAAACATTTCCTGCATCTCTATTATAAATGCAAAAATATTTCTAAAATCCATTACTTGTTACTGATATAGAGGGCAGCCAACTGATGGACTACATTCATCACCACTTCATAGCACCTCGTAACAAAACAAGACAGTTCCTGAAATGACAAGTTGAGTATATGTTACAAAGTTGCTTTTTAAATGTCACCATTTCTGACTGAATTTTACGGTAACAATGCTAAACAAAAACAAAATAGTTTTCCAGTAAAATCTCCAGTTAACCTGCAGCCGTACAATGTCAAGCATCCCTCAAGTAATCAATTCTTAACTCAGCTCCTCCATCCCAAGGTCATTTCTACCTCTTTGACCCCATGGCATTTCAGCTATACTTTAAGTCTTGTGTTTTAGTTACTCATATAATTCCTAAATGACAGAGACTGTCTCATTCCTTCTTTGAATATCCACTGCCTAGCATGGTAGCTAACTCTCACCTGCTTCTCAATAAATTTCTGTCCTATTAAATGAATAAATGAATGAACATCTGAATGAATGAAAAAGCTCAAAAGCTGCTAGTTCAGAAAGTATGACAATGAGGGGAAAAGGGTCTCCAGAAGTCACTCTGAAATAACTTCAAATGTTTATTACCTTTAACCTGATCTATAAACAGACTTGGCACACAGCAAGTGAAATATTAACTATCCCAGCAATAGTCTGTCATTAAATAATTAACTCTCATCTACCATGTCCCACACCTCCTGAAAATTTTTTTCAGAAGCTCTCAACTGTTAAACCTATAGAAACAGTTTGCAACCTAAAATATTTAAAACCTGATTAAACCTATTGCTGTTCTAAATTTTAAGCTCTATGAAAGCAGGAATTTCTGTTGGTTTTGTGCACTGTTGTATCCCCGGCACCAAGAACAGTCTCTAACACGTGCTAGGCTCATAAAACATTTGCTGAATGTTTAAAAATTGGATTTTATGTAGTGCTATCCAAAAACAGTTTAAGGTTTTTGAAAACGAAAATGAATGCATTTCAATTTTACCTAAACAGCTCCAGATTTACATTTCTTACTAAATTTCTAAAAGTTTAAAAAGCAGAGAAAACAACAGAAAATGCAGGACAAACAGAAAGCACAAAATAAAAAGGCAAAAACAAGTCCAGATATATAACAGACTATTTACATAAGACAGAAATAGAATAAATTAACCAATTAAAAGAGATTTTCAGACTGTATAAAAAAATCAAAATTCAGGAGCTAGCCCGGTGGCGCAAGCAGTTAAGTGCGTGTGCTCCACTGCGGTGGCCCGGGGTTCGCCGGTTCGGATCCCGGGTGCACACCAACGCACTGCTTGTCAAGCCATGCTGTGGTGGCGTCCCATATAAAGTAGAGGAAGATGGGCATGGATGCTAGCCCAGGGCCAGTCTTCCTCAGCAAAAAGAGGAGGATTGGCAGATGTTAGCTCAGGGCCAATCTTCCTCACAAAAAAAAAAATCAAAATTCAAATATATGCAGTTTTAAAGAAACACAACTAAAACATAATGACACTAAAAGGTTGAAAGACTGAAGAAAGATAAATCCAGACAATGTTACCTCAAACAGAGCTGGGGCAGCAATATTAATATCAGACAAAATAGACTTTATTAGCATTACTATAGCTAATTACTATATATAAAATATATATAAAATTATATATCATATACATAATTATCATAGCTTAAGAAGGTCACCCTGTAACAATAAAAGATTTAATTTATCAGGAATGATTAACAATTCTAAATTTTTAGGTACTAAATAAAATATCCTCAAAATAAGAAATGCAAAATTTTATAAAACTAGAGGGAGAAACTGACACATTCATTGGGACCCTGTGAATTATATTTCTTTTCTTTTTGTTTTGTTTTTGTTTGTTTTTTGTGTGAGGAAGATTAGCCCTGAGCTAACATCCGTGCCCAGCTTCCTCTACTTTACATGGAACGCAGCCACAGCATGGCTTGATAAGCTGTGCGTAGGTCCGCACTTGGGATCCAAACCCGCGAACCCCAGGCCACTGAAGCAGGGCACGAGAACTTAACCACTATGCCACTGGGCTGGCCCCCAAATTATTTCTTAGACTCCTGCCCAGCAGGCTTCCTGTTAGGTTCTGCCAACAGGTGGCACTAAAAGGAGACCAGAAGGCAGGAAAAGGACATCATTTCTATCTCTTGCTGGTTTTATCAACACAATCCAGGCAGGACTGCAATGGCAGTTTGCTCCAGCTCCTTTCAGCACTACAGAACCAACCTCACAGCACCCTCTCAGAGGTACCAGCAGCAGCCAGGCAGCGCTGCTTCCTCAGAGGTATGAGCACTGAATTCCATGGGGCTCCTCCTGCAAGCTCCCAGATTCTGGCAACCTCAACCTTTTCCCTTTTTTTCCTAGATGTAGAGGTGGTATCTGCTTCTTCTGGATTACCTCACTGTTCCCTTTTTCCTTTCAGCCCTCCAACTCTTATGTCACCAATTCTCTGTATTAAACCTCTTCTTTTGAAATACCTTGTGTCATTTGTTTTCTGGACTGGACCCTGACTGACAGCTCCCATAATAGAAGATAATTTCAACAAAATGCTCTCAATTAGGTCAAGTAGACAAAAAAGCCATAAAGATGTTAAAGATCTGAACACTACATTAGCATGCTTGAGTCAATGAAATATATCAAATCTTGTACCCAACAATCACAAGGTAGGTGGGATTATGGGTACTTTTTCCTTATCTCCAATTTTTGCTTTTGTCATATTGTACAAACATTGCTTTTATAATGCACAGGGGAGAAATAGAAGTTATTTCATACTTATGATAAAATTAAACCAAAAGATCTAGAATAACTAAAACTTTGCAGTGATGAAAAGTATATCTAAATTGAAACATGTGGTTAGAAGCATCAAGTGCTCCTGCTTTTAACAACCTCATCGTTGCTCATGTAACGGCTTAATCATCTCCATCAACAACTTTTTCTGACATGAATTACCTTTTCCTACCTGGTACAAAGTTTAAATCATTCTAAAAGGCATGGTGACAAATTATTCATAAACGAAGTTATACAAAGAAACTTATTTTGATCCTTATTTCCCTAAAAATGTTGTAAAAATCTTTCAAGAACTATGATCTCCTTAACTATACTCCAATCCCAACTAAGTGTCTTACCTTCACAGTACACATTCTTAGCATTTGAAGGTTTCAGAATTCTTTGTTAATTACGTGTAATTTACTCAAACTTTTCAAAGAAAAATCTCAATAAAAAGTAAAATCAGTTACCTGTAAGAATGAAATAAATCTGCCCATTTGAATTTGGCAATCACCTTCCACCATGCTGGAATCTGTAGCTTTAAAAGGCAATGTGAAGAATCATATTTCAACTTTTTAATTTAAAATCAATCAACACCAAAAAAAAGAAAAATAAATGATTTTTATTCATTAGTACATCTTATAATCTGCATAGTGTTAAAAACAGAATTTTGGGGCTGGCCCGGTGGCATAGCGGTTAAGTGTGCATACTCCGCTTCAGCAGCTCGGGGTTCACAGGTTCAGATCCCCGGCGCGCGCTGACATACCGCTCATCAAGCCATGCTGTGGCGGCATCCCATATAAAGTAGAGGAAGATGGGCACGGATGTTAGGCCAGGACCAATCTTCCTCAGCAAAAAAAAAAAAAAAAAGAGGAGGATTGGCATCAGATGTTAGCTCAGGGCTGATCCTCCTCACAAAAAAAAAAAAAAAAACAACAAAACAGAATTTTTACCCTGAAGAGAAAAATGAGAATCATTAATCACATAATTAAAAGTAACCATCTGTTTCACCATTTAATGAATTCAAAGAAAATTCTCATCCACCTACAGTGCTTTGTAACTTATAAAAATATCACAAATAGACTTTAGAGAATTTGCCACTGCTTCATCACTCAGGTTTTTTTCACCCGTTTACCAAAAAAACCAACAAAAAATCTGAATGCTTATTTTCTCACACTAATACATTATATAACCATGGTAGTCCTACAATTATCTGGTAACTTTTTGTTTATTTCGATTTTACAAAAGCCATCATGGGACCAGCCCTGTGGTGTAGCAGTTAAGTGCGTGCACTCCACTGATGGCAGCCCAGGTTCGGATCCCAGGCACACACCGACCACTGCTCGTTGGGCCATGTTGTGGCGGCATCCCACATAAAGTGGAGGAAGATGGGCACGGATATTAGCTCAGGGCCGGTCTTCCTCAGCAAAAAGAGGAGGACTGGCATGGATGTTAGCTCAGGGCTGACCTTCCTCACAAAAAAAAAAAAAAAAGCCATGACAACATTACAATGCAAAATTTTAAAACTTACCTCCTTCTCCATAAAACAAGAGACCATTATAAAATTTAGTTTCAGCCTGTTTAAAAAAAATTAAAATAATTTTAAAGATTGCTATTTTGTTTTTAAATTCCTTAGCTCTCTTAGTTATCCATATTTAATAATAAGCAGAGGACTACATCACCTATACACAAATTCACTTAAATTCAACAACTGCTTACAATACAGGTAACTTCAATTCATTTTTAGAGTACCAAAGATACTCAGTTATTTCTTGATTTCTTCAGGCTTTACGCTGTCTTATCTGACCACTGTAATTGTTTCACATCCTCCCATTAGTTCATGGGAAATAAGAAACAATCACATAGTATCAAAAAGGTAGAGAAAAAAGATGAAGTTTACCAACTTCTACCAGAGTTTTAATGGCTCATGGGTTAGGAAACACAAAATATATTAAAAATTCAAGGGTTTTTTCAAAAGTCAGTTATATCTAGAAAGTCAGTATATACGGCAGGTAACACCGACTTTAAAGGTATGCAGACTCAGACTCAAACCGCTACTACCAGTAAAACTAGGCAAGTGACATCCTATTGAAGCCTCAGTTTCCTCATCTATTGCTCACGTACCTCTCTAAGCTGTTGTAAGTATTAACAGGGTTAGCACGGTGTTTGGTACATAGTTAAGCAGTCTGTGAATGGTAGTCACTATTAATTTAAATAAATAATTCATTCAACATTCAATAAATATTTATGCACACTGTACACATATAAGCACAAATTTGCCTTCAAATCATGTTTTTAATGTCTTAAGAGTACAAATAATTACCTCATATTTTAATTTCTTGATTTCACAACAAAGTGCAGCATAAACCGTGATGACTTTGTTTAAGACCTAGTTTCATGAGTAAAAACATAAAAGAAAAAAGTAAATTATAGCAAATAACTAAAGCATTTAAAAAACAGATTTTTAGGTTTAGGAATCTGTACCTTGTTCTCAGTTTTTATGAGTTCCAAAAGGGAAGAGTGTTCATAAGGCAAAAGCTATAGAAACAAAGGAAAAGAACATTTCTTTTCAATTTGAAAAAAATCATTGAAATTTTAAATACACAAACTGAGACAAGCTCTATTCTATTAAACTTGTATTAGACCCTGCACTCAGCACTAGCTCCATACCAGTTGGGGAGTGACTACTAATGGGTATGGGATTTCTTTTTGGAGTGGCAAAAATGTTCTAAAATTGGCTCTGGTGATGGTTGCACAATTCTGTGAATACACTAAAACCAAAGAATTGTATGATATGTGAATTAATCTTAAGAAAGCTATTATTTAAAAAGTCAATATGTGACTTAGGACAGCATCTAGCATATAACAAATGCTCAATAAATGTTAGTTATTATTTAAGTGGTAACAGGCTACAGTTTCAAAGATAAAACAAGACAGAACTACTTCAAAATGAAACAGAGCAGAAGTGACTTAGTTTATACATTGAAAAATTACTCCCACATTAAGATCCCCTAAACAGCATGAGGGAACTTTTGGGAAATGATGGAAATATTCCTTATCTTGATTGAGATATGAGTTACATGGGTGTTTGGTAAAATTCATTGAACAGTATATTTTAAATCTATGCATTTCACTGTATGTAAAATAACCTCAATAAGAAACAAATAAAGCTTGAATATTCTATTCCAACCCTCTTCATTTTCTTTTTCTTTTTTTTTTGTGAGGAAGATCAGCCCTGAGCTAACATCTGCCAATCCTCCACTTTTTGCTGAGAAAGACTGGCCCTGGGCTAACATCCATGCCCATCTTCCTCCACTTTATATGGGACACCGCCACAACATGGCTTGACAAGTGGTCCATCGATGCACGCCCGGGATCCAAACCAGCGAACCCTGGGCTGCTGCAGCAGCAGAGCGCGTGCACTTAACGGCCTGCGCCACCAGACCGGCCCCCTTTCTTTCTTTTTTATGCTGAGGAAGATTCGCCCTGAGCTAACATCTGCTGCCAATCTTCCTCTTTTTTTTTGGCATGTGAGTCACCACCAGCCACAGCATGGCCACTGACAGAGGAGTGGTGTAGGTCCATACCCGGGAACTGAACCCAGGCCTCCTAAGTGGAGCACGCCCAACTTAACCAGTAGGCCACCAGGGTGGCCCCCTCTTCATTTTCTTGATGATGAAAAACAAAAGGCCAGCTCAAAGACTTGGACTTTGTGTCACTCATTGACACTAAAGGCTTTGAGTTTGTGTCATTCTTTAAAAAAACAAAAACACCTGCCTGGCTTACAGGAAAGAAAATTAACAATTATTCTCCAAGTTTCTTTCAGTACTCTAGATTCCAAATAATAAAAATATATGTTCCAGGGCCTGGCCTGGTGGTGGAGTGGTTAAGTTCGCATGCTCCACTTCTGGCAGCCCAGGGTTAGCGGGTTTGGATCCCAGGTGCAGACCTACCCACCACTCATCAAGCCACGCTGTGGCAGGAGTCCCACATAAAGTGGAGGAAGATGGGCACGGATGTTAGCCCAGGGCCAATCTTCCTCAGCAAAAAAGAGAAGTGGCAACAGGTGTTAGCTCAGGGCTAATCTTCCTCTCACACACACAAAATATGTTCCATTTTTAACAATATGTTTTCAAGATACAGTATGTCCTGAAAATGTACACAAATAAAAAAATAAAAATCAAACCTTTAATGCTATAGGATCAAGATTGAAATCCCAAACATCTCCAATTGAATCATCCAGTGCATCCTCAATTCTTCTCAATTGAGATGTGTACTCCTCAAGAAATTTCCCATAATTCTTAAGTTGGACTTCAGCATGAATTTCTAAATTTAAATTTTAAAACAGCATGTGAGAAGAATAAGTAATGAATTACAGGACATTTATTTCAAATAATCTCAAAAGTCACAGCAAAGTAGACACTAAGCATTGTTAAATATATTACTTTGGAATGTCTGGAGTTCCTGAAAATAAAGTTTCAAAGTTAAACAATAATTCAGGTTTCAATCTTTTCCAAATAGACAAAATAATTTTAAAAGCAGTAGGTGTTACCATATACAGGGATAGCATCTTAAAACTATAACTTTAAAGTATCATGAAAAAGTCACTATCCCATTTACCCCATAATCTAGGGCTTTTAAACAATCTGAATAATGCCTCAGGCAACTCAAGTGTCCTGATTCTATGCTTTAGTCATAAACAACATTTTTGCAAAAAAAAAATTCATGACCTGATTCTGGTGCAAAAATCTTGTCATAGAACATAGATGCTATGTTGTCACAGAAGCAAAACTTAAAAACATAATTCTTAATTCTATACACAGTAAACCGTTTAAAAATACACCTAAATATTGTTTTTAAAATGAGTTTAGACCTGCTTCATCATAATGAATATTATTCCTGTAATACCCAAAATTTACCGAGATATTTTAATTATTTAACTATAATCATAAAGTTGGAAAAGCCAGTAAAGAACACCGAGTGCAGAATATTGTGCTGATATTTACAGAATTTACCCATTAAGAGATGACTCTAAAGAGTCATTAGAAAAAACTGGACAATAAAGGTAGGCCTATTCACCAAAATTAATGAAAGTAAATATTCCACCCTATACATAAGAATTCATTACTTATTCCAAAGGCAGCAAATTCAACTCCAACTCAGTTTCTTTTATTGATGTGAATAACTTTATTCAATCTCCGCCTTCCAAAAAAACAGTAAAATTTTTCTCTCCTCAAATTAGTAATGTGAAGCAACTAAGATAAAGTATGTTCTGACTCCTTCAAGATAAAGACCTAGCTCCCCATTATTTTGCAACTAATGCTCTGAATCAGGTGGATCAGTTTAGTTCATCAAGGTTCCTATCTCATTACAGCATTAATCTAGGCAATTTTGAAAAACAATTAGTTTAGATATGATTCATAGTGCAAAAATTAATGAAAACCAGGCACAGAGAAGAGATGAGAAGCCTTCTCTTCCCTACAACTTAAACTAAAAACTGCCTAAGACTCTCAGAATTCCAAGTTCATGTCTAATTATCAGTTACGTGGGAAACGACCAAGGCTGCATTTAACCAGCAATTGAGTTTTTAACAATACTAGAAAAACACGTCAATAAATTACTCATTTAGTCTGTCTGATAATTCACAAAGTAGTAGGCAACAGATAACCCATAATAAAACTAAAGTTCCTTGCTGATAAGATAATGAATAGTTGTAAAATTGGTTAAAAAAAAAAAAAAGATTTGAAATAACTACATGGTGATTCTTCGAGAGTAAAATTCCAGACACCTGTTTACATGCTTATCTCTTCCAACAGCCCGCATTCCTTGTTTTTTCTTTCTAATACCTAGCACAGTGCCTGGTATGTAGAAAACGTGGAGTGACTCAGATCATTCTGCTCTAAGTTGAACCATTTTCAAACCCAGTAACATATTTTCATCCCAATTTCCTGAAGATACTAGTGTAGGAGAACTGTCGTCCATAAAACTTCATACATGACAAGGAGCAGTTCACTTTATAACAGTAAACACAGAACCCTCTCTATAAAATAATTAAATGTTGTCATTACCACCAAGATTGTCTTTTATGCTGCATAAGAGCTAATATCTCACAGAAAGTTTTGTGAAAAACTACAAACCATTCTGAATTAAGCTCATGCTTCTTTGAGAGGCTATAAAACTTAACTATATCTAAGTTTGTATACAAGTCTTTCTTTGTAAAATTAAGCAAAACTCACGTGTAATTTTTTAAAATTACATTCACCTTTTGGGAAAAATGCATTAAAAAAACAAATTCACAAGCAGTATATCCCAATATCTCTTATATCACTTATACAGATTAATATCACCAAGATAAGAAACAGATTGCCAACTTGTATTAATCTTAAATAGAGTCTCACTGAAATAATTAGATGGCCTCTAAATTTTACTGCGTGGAACTGAATTTGTTGGGTTCTTTTGGTTGGACTTGTAAGTGAAAATCAGTTTGATTTTATGAAGGAAAATTTGCAGAAGATTTGCTGTCATTTTTGAAACTTTTCTAGCTGCAATGGAAACTACAGGATATCCCTGAAAAATACCACTTAACGTAAATAAAAGGCACGGAAGGAGAGAAATTGACATTCACGTGTTTATTTTTTATCATGTGAAGAGTTCTTTTTCGCTATCTTCTACGGTTATAAGAACGAGAAGGAAAACACGCTCAAACTTCCGACAGTTGTTTTGGGAGGAAAAGAAGAAAAACAGGAAACCGAAACAGGAACTCGGACCTCAGCCTCTTCTAGAACTGAACGCTTGGAGGATCCGGCGAAAGCCCCCAAGAGGCCAGACAAGAGCCAGCCTCAGCTCCCCGCGCTGCCGGGCCTCCCCGGACGCGCCCCGCCCCTGCCTCCCTCCGGGCGGCAGAAAGTGGACGCCGCGCCCCCCGGGGACCGCAGGGTCCCCAGGACAGTCGCCGCCCCGAACGCTGAACCCAGACCGGGCCAGCCTGACCCGCCATTGCTGGGACCCCCAACTCCCGAAAGCCACGCTCGACAGCGCATCCCTCTCCCACTCCAGGGGCGGCAAGTGTCCCGACCCGGACGGCTGCGCAGCGACCGCGACGCAGAGCCCTCCCGCAGGAGCGCTGCCAGGGCTGAGGCGGGCCGGGGAGCGTCCGCCCGCAGCCCTGGCCCTGCCGCTCCCTTACTCTGTGAGCCGTCGTCAACGCGGTCGAACTCCCAGTCCGGGGACAGAGTCTCCACCGCCATCACCCCGGCGCGTCCCACAGTCACAGTCCAAACCAGCCCAGGCGACGACGGCGGCCTCACCCCGGAGGCTGTCACAGCACGTGACTTCCGGCCCCGGCCCCACCCACCTGGCGAGGGCCGGCCGCGCTTAATGCCCCTGCTTGCCGCGGGGGCCGCTGGGAAAGCGAGTCCTCCGCGGTGGCCGGAGGCGGCCGCCATGGGGGCGGCGGCGGCGGCGGTCCTTCTCGTGTCCTCCCGTTTCTTCTTGGGCTTTTGCGCTTGTCCCCTTGTCTTCTCATGCCACACGAATACCTGCAATTTCGCCCTGCTGTCTCGAGGCCATTTTTAATACCTGGGGTGTTGCTCCTTCAGTCTTGTCTAAAAAGGACAAAATTAATGGGGTGAGGGCTTAACAGAAGGCGTGGTCCTCGAAGAAGTCGCTGTCCAGGCGCTTCTTGCGAGAGGCCGGTGTTTCCATTGCCCTCCCTGTGGCCTCCACCGGAGTTCCCGGCGCTCTCGTCCTGCACGTCCTGTGCGGATTGTTCTTGAGAAAACACCGCTGTGCGAGAGGAGACCCCAGCGAGGAATTTTACTACTGTGCTTACCTTGCACTCACCGGCTCTCCACCCCTCCTCTTAAAAAGGCGGGAGGGCAGAAGAAGTGGTGTTTAAGTGTGTTCTAAAATGCTCCTACCTGCTAACTGGCTTTTCCGCAAATAGGGATCTGTGTTACCTAGTGTGTACACAGATATTTGCACGGCAATATTCATTGCTGCACGTTTTCAAATAGATACTAATAGGAAATGATCTAAAGGTCTATCAGCAGGGAATAATTACATAAAGTTTAATACATCCGTACTATGAAATACTAAATAGCTGTTAAAAGAAATGAAATAGATTTATAGAGGCATGAGAAACTGACAAAAGGTAGTTGCAGAATAATGTGTATTTGTGGTTATGTTTATATTTTATATAAACGTGTATGTACATATGTGCGTCTAAATGCATAGAAAGAGAACTCAAATCACACCAAACAGGGCAGTGGTGAACTGGAAAGGAGTATGTGCTGGTGATTAGAAAGTGAATTTCTTTCTTTCTTTTCAAAAATTTTTTTCTTTCAAAAAGAATAATTTAATCAAAGCAGGTGTGGGAGATCAGAAATGGCCACCCCAAAATGTGCCTCTTTGGCTTGATTATTTTTAAGAACAAAAGACTCTGAAAGAAACTTTGACCTTCCCCCTAACCGCCTACAAGAATTTAAAATAGAAGGGCCTGTTCCAGGAAGGAGCTAATATCATAAGATAACTGTAGTGTAATGTAAAATGTGTCTTTCAGGTCACATTGTCTATAGTTGGCCCATTTTTGCCTTTCCATATTTGCATTTCCATCTCCATGTAAATTACCTTCCTCCCCCTTGAAGTGCCAAACCACTACCCTCAACATCCCCTTTTGTCTTTAGCTGAAGATGGTATTTAAGGTGGCAGCTTTGGCCATTCTGGCGAGTTACTCGGCTTTTCTGGGTTTCTCCCTTGTATACATGTTATAAAGCTTTGTTTGATTTTCTCCTGTTATTCTGTCTCATGTCAATTTAATTCTTAGACCAGCCAGAAGGACCTACAGGGTAGAATAATTATCTTCCTCCCCTACACAGGTCAAAGATCTCTTGAAGAGCATTCCCTGAGGCCCATGGATCTGCAGGTCAAATATTTGAGTGCCCACTAGGTAGCAGGCCCCGTGCTAGATGCAGAGATTATTATGAAAAAACAGACAAACAGACAAGAAAGTGGTTCCAAGATGAATCTCACTGGGCTAAGATCAAGGTGTTGGTAGGGCTGGTTCCTCCTGGAGACCCTGAGGGAAGGATCCATTTCCCTCCTTTTCTCAGCTTTTGCACATTGTTCCAACCTCCTGCTTTTGTCATCACATCTACTACTGATTTTGACTCTCCTGACTTCCTCTTATAAGAACCCTTGTAATTACACTGGGCACACTCAGATAATCCGGAATAATCTCCCTATCTCAAGATCCTTAATTTAATCACATCTGCAAAGTCTCTTTAAACATGTAAGGTAACATAGTCATAGGTTTGGGGGATTAGGACCTGGACATCTTTGGGGGCCCATTATTCAGCCCTCTACATACAGGAAGTCTTTTCTGATAATTGCAATATCTGGATTTCCTGTGGGTCTCTTTTCTGTTGTCTGGTGTTTTGTTGTTTTTTGTTTTTTGTTTTCTTTCTCTTGATTTTCCATCGTTTGGTCTTGTTTCCTGATACACCTGCTAAATTTTTTAGTACATCCTCTTCTTTATGTATGAAAACGTGTAGAGATAAGTTAAGGATCTGAATGATGTTACCTTCCTCCAGAGAGGATTACTATTTCTTCCGGAAGGCTATTAGAGTAGAAGCAGATTACTTCAATCCAGTCTAGGACTGTTGTGATTTGAAGCTGGGTTTCTATCTTTGTGAGGGCTGTTCTATGCCGTATCATCTTAATCCTACAGTGTAGCCCTGCAGGGGTGCTTGACAGGTCCTGCCAAACCTCCGCTCATCTTTTCAACCTCTCAGCTACTGCTTCTGCTACTCAGCCTCTTGGATTCTCAGCTTGCCACTTACAAATTGGCAAACGCTTTGAGGTGAAATGTGGTGCCAAATGTCAGGCTCACCTCTCTGGACCTTCTCTCCTGAATGTCAGTTCCTCAAATCCTCACTGTCCTAGGTCTCCAGTGCCTTCAAAAATATTTTTAGCAACAAAAGCAAAAATGGTCAAAGGTGACTACACCAAACTTTAAAAGTTCTGCACATCAAAGGATACAATCAACAGAGTGAAAGGCAACCTACAGAATGGGAGAGAAATAACTGCAAGTCATATATCTGATAAAGGGGTCGATATTCAGAATATACAAAGAAGTCCTACAACTCAACCATAAAAAAAAAAGTAACCTCATTAAAAAAAAATGGGCAAAGGACCTGAATAGGTATTTTACCAAAAAAGGTATACAAATGGCCAACAAGCATATGAAAAGATGCTCAATATCACTAATCATTAGAGCAATGTAAATCAAAATCACAGTGAGATATCACCTTACATTAGGATGCCTACTATCAAAAAAGGAAAAAAAACCCAGAAAATAACAAGTATTGGCAAGAATGTGGAGAAATTGGAACACTTGTACACTACTGGTGGGAACATAAAATAGTGCAGCCTCTACGGAAAACAATATGGAGGTTCCTTAAAAAACTAAAATTAGAATTACCATATAATCCACTTCTGAGTATATATCCAAAGGAATTGAAAGCAGGATCTCAAAGAGATATTTGCACACCCGTGTTCAGTGCAGCCAAGAGGTGAAGCAGCCCAAATGTCTATCCACAGATAAATGGATAAAGAAAACGTATATTCATACAATGGAACATTTTCAGCCTTTAAAAAGAAGGAAATTCTGTCATGCACGAACATGGATGAACCTTGAGGACATTATGCTGAATGAAATAAGCCAGTCACATACCATATGATTTCACTTATATGAGATATTTAGAATAGTCAAAATCATGGTAAAGAAAGTGGAACGGCGGTTGCTAGGGGCTGAGGGGAGGGGAAATGGGAAGTTGTTTGGTGGGGTATAGAGTTTCAGCTTTGCAAGATGAAAAAGCTCTCTGGGGCCGGCCCCGTGGCGTAGTGGTTAAGTGCGCACGCTCACGCTCCCGGGTTCGGATCCCGGGCGCGCACAGACACACCGCTTGTCAGGCCATGCTGTGGCGGTGTCCCACATAAAGTGGAGGAAGATCGGCGTGGATGTTAGCTCAGGGCCAGTCTTCCTCAGCAAAAAAGAGGAGGACTGGCAGATGTTAGCTCAGGGCTGATCTTCCTCACAAAAAAAAAAAAAAAAGCTCTAGAGCTCTCTTACACAACAATATGAGTATAGTTAACACTACTAAACTGTATACTTAAAAATGGTTAAGAGGGTAAATTTTATATTATGTGTTTTTACCGTAGTTAAAAATTCAAAAAAAAAACATTTAAAAAAATATTTTACCAGGCTCTTCTGGTTGTTCTTAGCAGGAGAACTGTTCTGATACAAGCTAGGCAGTCATAGCTAGGAGCCCTGATGACTTTTCTATTTTTGTTTTTAGCAAATATAGTTGCTTATTTCTCTGTTTCCATTCTTTTGCTCCTCCAGCTAATTCTTGACTTAGCTGTTAGAGCTTAATTTTTAAAATACAATCAGAGTATGCTACTCTCTTATTTAAAACATTGTCAGTGGCTTTTAATTGTGCTTACAATAAAATACAGTATCTATGGAAAAGCCTACCTACCTCACTGACAACATCATCGGTCTCTTTCCTTTTTGCCCATTATAATCCAGCCACATTGGTCTTTTTGTTCCTCCAACAAACTGAGGTCTTTTCCACATGAAGGCTTTCACACATCCTGTGCCCTCTTTTTGCCTGGAAAGTTCTACCCACTCTGGCCATCTTCCATATCTCGGATTAAATGTCATTGCCTTAGTGAGGCCTTCCCTGACTACACAATCCCAAATAGGTACCCCTTTTATTCACTATGTATTTTTTCTTTTGTAGCTCTTATCAAAATTTTTGATCATTTAAATATTTGGAGGTTTTCTTGTTTAATCCCTATCTCTCCCTCTAGACTATAAGCTCTAGAAACATCCAAACCATGTCTCTTTGATATAGTTCAATGCCAAGTATAGTGCTTGGTACATAGATGATAAATATGTATTTGTTGAAAGAGTAAACCAACAACTCTCATTTTTTCAATTGCTCTGTAATATTCATTTTTCAGGAAAATTATTTCCTCTTAGTTCTTCAGCGGATGGCACTGTTTGTTAAAGACTCTGTAAGTGTAAAAAAAACCATTTAATAAAATGGCTTTTTTAATTGTTCATTTCTTCAACCAGTATTTAATCAGGACCTCCTCTGGTTGATATACCACAGTGACTAAAACCCTTCAAAGAGCTCAGTTACCCAGTGAGAGAAACTATTAAGATATTTTAACTTAGGAGCTGACAAAGTCAAGTCAGCAGATCTGCCACCTGCCTTTGTAAATAAAGTTTTATTGGAATACAGTCATGCCCATTTATTTGCGTATTGTCTATGGCTGCTTCACAATACTATGGCAGAGTTGAGTAGTTGCAACAGTGACCATATGGCCCACGAGCCTAAAATATTTACTCTCTGGCCCTTTAAGAAAAAGTTTGCCAACCTTTAACTCCAAAAGAGCAAAATGAGCAAAAAGAAATGTTTTTATATATAAGTCACAGTATACAAAGTGGGTTGAAATAACCTAATTTAAAAAGTATAAGTATATTATAAAAAATCTTATGATTAACATATTAAAGCAATTGACAAGGACACCTCCATGTCCTAGTCAGGAGGCAATGGAGGCAGCTTAAACTAGTCAAGTGAACCCACTTGCAGTTAATAACTAAGAAAAGTAGACAAAATAGAATAAAAATAGAATTTAAAAAAATAGATCTTTGTAAAGATCTGAAAGAGAATAAAAGCAGGCAGAAACCACGGAGAATTTACTCAGCAACTGGTAAGAAGTATGAGTTTGCGGCTTTTTGCCTGACAGTGTCCTCCATCCCTTCAAATCCAGCAGTGAAACATTGCCGTCTCACTGGCTCGAGGTGGTAGCAAACTAATTTCAGGCTTCTTGGAAGAGACGCTGGAAACTTGGGGGTACCCTGAAGCAAGGGAGCCATAGAAGGGATGAGAACCAAAATCCACGTGTAAACTCTGCCCCAACCCGTGGCTGACCACTGAACTCCACGCAGGGGGCCTGCTGAAATAGCAGTCAGGAGTCCTTGAAAAACAACTGCCCTGGGTGAGAGGTGCGTTTGCTGCCCTCGGACACACATATTCCCCAACAGGTGCGTACCTCAGGAAGCAAAAGCTGAAGCCCTGTGGGTTTAAGAGAGCAGAGAACAGAGGTTGGACTGGCAGAGCAGATGGAAATTTAGAAGAGAAAGCCAACAGTCAAACTGCCAAGGGGGTGAAAACCCCAAAATCTGAGCAAAAACATTGGCCACATCTTTGTCTACATGAAGAACTGAGCAGAAATATAAGCTGCTGCACTCTACAAGGTCTGAGTCCAAGCAAATTTACTTCTTTCTAAGTCCAACCCCCACCAATTTTCTTAAGAATGTAACAGAATTCAGAGTGTCAGTGAATTTGGGGCTTTTCCTTTTCTCTTTTTTTTTTTTTTTTTTTGGTGAGGAAGATTAGCCCTGAGCTAACATCTCTTGCCAATCCTCCTCTTTTTGTTGAGGAAGATTGGCCCTGGGCTAACACCCATGCCTTCTTCCTCTGCTTTATACGGGATGCCACCATAGCATGGCTTGACAAGCAGTGCATCGGTCTGTGCCTGGGATCCGAACCTGCGAACCCTCGGCCACTGAAGCAGAGCGTGGAACTTAACCACCTCACCACTGGGCTGGCCCCCGGTTATTTTCTTTGGTGAAATCCTCCCTCGTGACACCAAACTAAGTTAGTCACTCCTTTCTCTCTGTGTTCCTCAGCCTCTATTCAGTCACTCAACTCATTTATTTCTCCATTCCATAAACGTGTATTCCAAGTGTCAAGAACTATTATCTGTCAAGAACTGTGCTGGACACTGGGGTGCAAGGCTGATCAGCGCACTCTCTGGCCCTGAGTTAGGACCTCCAGCTTTGTGTTTCCAAAAACTCTGTTTCATCTTTTATGGCACTGATCACACTTTGTTTATTTACAATTCTCTGCTGGATTATAAGCAACATGAGGGAAGTGAATGTATCTGCCTCATCCATCTCTCTACGCCAAGCATCTACCACAGTGCCTAGAACATGGTAGGTGCTTAAAAATTACTCATTGAATAATTGTCCTTAAATTTGACATGCAGTTTAGTGGGGACAGACACAAAGGAGCAATATATTATTGAATTATTGCACACAGATTACTGGTGGGAATATGAAAGTGGTAGTGGTTATTTCTACCCTAGCACTTCTCATAGGGTATTGTTTATTTCTTTTGGTCATTTTTCCTGATGTCCCTGGTAGGTTTTGATTGAATACAGGAGAATGAATGAACAATTGCAGAGGTTCTGGATGATGTTGTCTTTCTCCGGAGAAGATTGACTTTATTCTTTGGCAGGCAGCTAGACTAGGGCAGATCAACTCATTCCAATCAGGGCTGAGCTCAGGTAAGGCTGGGCTGCAGTCTGAAGGTAGCTGCTCTGCCTCTAGATTACACTCTCTCCTAGGGCGACGTCTTCTAAGAACGTCAGTTGAGATCCCGGGATGTTTACTGGACTCTGCTTCTTGGTAGGTGTTGAACTCTAATTTCTTGGTACTGAAAACAGTGCTTTCCTTTTTAGCCATTTTCTGCTTGGTTTTACAGCCTCTAATCCCATGTCATTAAGAATCAGCAAATACTTCCCACTGAAAACAGATGTCTGCATCTCCCTTGTCACCAAGATCTTGGCTCCTCAAGTCCTGGCTGTTCAAACTCCAATTGTTGTTGTCTCTACCTAGGAACCTCTATCTTATCTGAGGCTGCAGTAGAAGTTGCTTGATCTTCATTTTTGCTTAAGTCATGTTGTAATGCCCAGAATTTTTTAAATGGCCTTTTTGCAATTATTTCCTTTTGCTGCAACATTTCGCAACTATTTCAAGAAATCTGAACCCCTAAACTTTCATCTCTGATGAGGATAACTTGCTTTCAACATTGCTTCTTCAGTTTTCTCTAGACTAGTCACTTTTCCTCTTATGTCTATATCTCACTAAAGATGTCTGCAGACACAATGCTCCCATGTACACCAGACACTGGGAGAAGCAAAGAACATGCCATCTTTTCCAGCAACTTCCCTATCATTATTTAGAAGAGTATTTCATAATTTCCCCAAAAGTGGCGATTACACCAATTATCTTTTTGTTACTGATTTCTAGCTCAATTCCACTGTAGCTAGAGTCATAGTCTATGATTTAACTTCTTTATAGGCTAGCACATGGTGAATTTTTGAAAATGTTTTATATGTATTTAAAAAGAATGTGTATTTGGTAGTTGGGTGCTTCTATATTTGTCAATTAGGTCAAGTGCATTGATCATCTCATTTAAATATTCTGCATCATTGCTCATATTTTTTCTGCTTCCATCAGTTATTAAGAGAAGTATGATAAAATCTTCAGTTATGGTTGCAGGTTTGTCTATTTTTTCATGAAGTTCTGATAAGTTTTGCTTCATAAGATTTGAGGCTATGTTATTAAGTGTATACAAATTTCGAATTTTTATATCTTCCTGTCAGATTAACATTTTCTTTTGGTTAGAGTATTTTTTTTAAATCATCTTTTCTGAATCTTTATATCTTACGAATCTCTCTTGTAAGGGTTTTGTTTTTTTAAGCAATCTGACAATTTTTGTCTTTTAATTAAAGCATTTAGAAATGGGTGAACTGTTTCTTCCTAGTTTAAATAAATGGAATAAAATTTTTAAAAAAGAAAAGAATATATGAAAGCTGATGACAAGCCCCAGAGTTGCTGAGAAAACGCGCTTTTTATATCCCACCTTCTAGGTGCAATCCGGCGATGTGCATCAGTGTTTAAACTGCTCCCGTTGGGGTCCGGCCTGGTGGCGCAAGCGCTCTGCTGCGGCGGCCCGGGGTTCGCCGGTTGCAATCCTGGGCGCCCACCGATGCGCTGCTTGTCGAGTCATGCTGTGGGGGCGTCCCATATAAAGTGGAGGAAGATGGGCACGGATGTCAGCTTAGAGCCAGTCTTCCTCAGAAAAAGAGGAGGATTGGCATCAGATGTTAGCTCAGGGCTGATCTTCCTCACTAAATTAATTAATTAATTAATTAAATAAAATAATAAACTGCTCCCTTTGGCTCAGACCCATTTGTGAGGATGAAGATTGAGGTCATTTACTGAAGGTTGCTCAGGAGAGAGACAGAAACAACCTAAGGTCTACCAGCAGGGTTAGGTTAAATGAATGACGTGTCCGACTCTCCATGGAGTGTGGAGCAGGTGCTTAGAATGACAGTGCAGAACTTCATAATCGAATTAAAAAAATGAAGCATTTTCATTTCCTGCAATTACTGGTATATTTAGGCTTAACTTTAACATCTTCTATTTTTTCCATCTATCTCATGTTTCTTTCTCTCCTTTCTTGCCTTCTTTTGGATTGATTTTTTTTTATCATTCTATTATCTTGATAGTTTTACATTCTATTAACTTGGTAGTTATACATCGTACTACTATTCTTTTAGTGGTTGTACTAGAGATTATAATATGTATCCTTAACTTGTTAAGGTCTAACATACATTAGTACTTTATTATTTCCAAGGCAATGCTGCGACCTTAGAACACTTGAACTCCACATTCTCTCCCTAAAAATCATATGCTATTATTGTCATGTATTTTAATTACATATATATTTATATATTTTTGTGTGTGCGTGAGGAAGATCGGCCCTGAGCTAACATCTGCCAATCCTCCTCTGTTTTTGCTGAGGAAGACTGGCTCTGGGCTAACATCCATGCCCATCTTCCTCTACTTTATATGGGACGCCGCCACAGCATGGCTTGCCAAGCGGTGCATCGGTGTGCGCCCAGGATCCGAACTGACAAACCCCGGGCCGCCACAGCGGAGCGCACGCATTCAACCACTTATGCCACTGGGCCGGCCCCAATTAATTACATATATTTTTGAACTCCATAAAACATTATTAGAATTGTTTTAGACAATTAATATTAACTTAAATTTGCCCTCATATTTACCCTTTCTATTGTTCTTCATTCCTTCATCTCTGAACTTCCATCTGGGATTATTTTCTTTCTGTCTAAAGAAATTCCATTCTTTCAAGCCCTCTAAACTTATCCAACAATTTTTTATTGTGGTTTGTATATTTTCATATATATATATATATCTTGTGGATGTATATAGCCACAAGATTTTATTATTATTCTTCATATGGTCAAAGTTCACTTAAATTCACTCACATATTTGTCCTTTTTGTTGGTCTTCATTCCTTCCTGTATTTCCAGTCTTCCATGCAGGTAATTTTCCTCCTGCTTGAAGGATATTCTTTAATATACCCTTTATTGTGCTGATGACAAATTCTCTCAAGTTTTTGTTTCTAAAAATGGCTTTATTTCATGTCCATTTTTGCTGGGTATTGAAACCTAGATT
Organism: Ceratotherium simum simum; assembly: GCF_057802395.1. Lineage (NCBI taxonomy): Eukaryota > Metazoa > Chordata > Mammalia > Perissodactyla > Rhinocerotidae > Ceratotherium > Ceratotherium simum. Next base: position 18,940,523 of record NC_141924.1, read on the forward strand.
GGCAGGACTTTTTTGTTTGTCAAACTCTCTAATTGCATCTGGCCTAGCCTCCAATTATCAAGAGAACTACACTTTTGGTTCTTACAGAAGAAAATCTTAAACATCATGAATATTTCACTATACTTGGGTGAACATAAACCCATTTTCTAAAGTTAGGAGTTGGAATCTATAACTAGATTTCCCACTTAGGAAAAACCACACCCCTTTCCCACCCCTCCCAGTTTACATAGATCAGAACAAATGAAATGAATATCAATATTTGGAAGCTTAAACGAAGCAAGAAGTCACAAAATGCAGTCAGGGAAATGAGTGGAGTTGGCAAAGGGCAGTTCCCAAAGCGAAACCCCAGATGTTAGCCGCCATTCTCCAAGCTTTAAGGACAGTCCTTTTTGTCTCCTTCTTACCTTCTCAAACACATTCATTCATTCATTCACTCATTTTCTCTCTCAACAAGTATTTTGTAAGCTCTGCTTAGTGCTATCCTGATAAATCAGACGTGGACTCAGCCTGCCAGGAGCTTCCAGTAGAGAAGATGAAGGTACATAAATACCAGTAACAAGTTGAGACGTCATAAGAGATGCAGAGACAAAAACCCTTCCCAGTTCAGAGGCGTGAAATATTATTTTGGGGGAATAAGGAGGTTAGGGAGGAAAGAATAGGGAAAAATGCCTCCAGGAGGGAGCATTTGAGCTATACCTTTAAGAAGAGAAGGAATTTGTTCATGCCGAGATGGTGACAAGTGACAGGTGACAAGCTTTTCTGGTAACCATTGTCTGGGAGGGAATTGGCAAGTACTACGGTTAGGCTGAATCACATGTGCAAAAGAGCAGCAAGAAACAAGAATGCCAAATTGCAGACGGCCTTGAATGCCAGGCTAAGGAGTTCTGTTTGAGACAACTGCTCAGCTAAAGCAAGTCTGAGCGTTTCTTCTAGAGAGATGAGGGAGAAGGATATCTACCTGCTTATCTGTCTGTCTGTCTGTCTGTCTATCTATCTATCTATCTATCAGGGACCAGCTCTGTGCCAGGCCCTTTGCCAAGTGCTTTGTACAGAGTCTCTCATTAAATCCTCTTATCAGCCTACAAGATAGGTCTCAGGATCCCTAGACTACAGGATCCCCATGCCTTATCTTTTGTAGCTCGACGCACGCTGGCATGCCTGTTGCTGTCTCAGGACTGTGTTATGAACATGACTTGGGGTGTCAGATTGACTATTACAGCAGATGCCTATGTACCTCAGAGAGTTTGAGTAACTGGTAGAAGGTCCCACAGCCACTAAGTACCTGTGCCATGACTGGAACCAAGGCAGCCGTCAGGAGCGGTCACTCCGGGTGGTCACCGGCGCAGCATCCCGGCCGGGGCCCCGCGGCTCCCGGAGACTGGCGCACGCCCCGCCCAGTCGCTCGGGATTGGCGGCCGGAGCCCGGCCAGCTGGAGGGGGCGGGGCCGTGCCGGCTGACGGGCGGGGCGGTGGGCCGGTCCCGGGACTCGCGGCGCCGGGAGCAGGGAGAGCGGCCGCTGCGGGCTTGGAGGCTGCAGGCCGCGCCCAGGCTGAGCCGCCCGCCTGCCTCCCGCGCCCCGCACCGCCCGCGCGAGCGCTCCTTTCCGGCATGCTGCGGCGGGGCAGCCAGGCGCTCCGGCGCTTCTCCACCGGCCGGGTGAGTCCGGCCCGGGCCGGCGTCCCCGGGCGGCGGGGCTGGGGGTGGACAGTGATGTTTAGACTCTGCTATAAGCCAAAACAGTGTTTTTAAAACTAGGAGACTGCAGACAAGGATGCGGGGAGGATCCTGGATAGGACTTGTCAAGCGAGCCATTGTGTTCTACGGGGAAGGGGCTGAGGATGCGGCTTTTGAACATATAAGGTCTGGCTGGGATTGACAGGGTGGGAACAGTCGCTTGGCAAGGGGACAGAGTCGGCTTCCTTTCCTTTTGCATTTCAATCGTGAGATCCCTAGTTACGAGATGGAGCCAAGGTACAGGACCGAGACCGTCTCGTGGAGGAGAGTAGTATCAAGTCAGCCGGGTCCTCCTCGGCGGCCGGAGAAGTATGAGCGCTCCCAGCTGTCGTGCAGGGCCCCTTCAGATAATGGCACTCAGAGCTGGTGTCTGCAAGCTCCTTATTGCTGAGCTGCAGGCGGCAAGATTTCCAGGATTACCAGGCGCTGCAGAAGCAGCCACCCTGGAACACTAGTAAACTGCAGCGCAGGAACCGAGCCCGGACCCAGCCCCACGCCTTGGAATTGCATCAGCGCCTCCAAAAAGGAAACGAGAGTGGACACGTTGCATTTGGCGCTGCCTTCAGTGCTTCGGGAGCCTCAGAGAGATGCCTCTCTGCATCTAGATAAACTCCAAGTTGTATAGGGAGGAAAAAAAAAATCCACCCTATGTACATTATCTCTTTGATAAGACATGCATATTTGCTGTGTTATAAAAGAATTTGCTTCTCGATTCATCTTCTCTGCCAAAGCGATATGTGCATGTGTACATATCCAGCTGTAAAAGACTTGGACGCAGAGAGAAGTCTTGAGTAGCACCAAGAACTGGCCCAAAGTTGCTTAAATGGAAAAGCTTTTGTCCCTCAAGCAACTCCAAATAATGAGAATTCACTTTACCCTATGAAGTAAGTTCTAGTTATTTTGGGTGTATTTACCTCTTTTTTAAATAAGGAAAAAGAGACCTGCTCTGGTGGAGTTTTTGCTTGCTCTCATAAGCAGTGTTCTGGACTCTTCCTTTGCTTTCTCCCGCCACGTGGCACGTGGGAATCTGGGTTGGATGGCAGAGAGAGCAGGAGCCTTGTGCCTGCTTGTTTTATTGGTCTCCTGTCTCAGTGCCTTTCATTGGATTGTCTTTTTTGGAGAGCAGAAGGGAGTCTTGAAGAATGAAAAGGTTACAATAGTGGGGTTTACATCAGATTTCAGTAGTAAGAGGTGAACATCCCAGATGGCGAATGGCATAAATAAAAACACGCATGTGAGGAAGTGTCAGGCATGGTCTGGGGTTAGGGGCCTGACCTGACTGTACCCAGGAGTACATGTACAAGAGCAGTGACATATGGCTGGGAAGAGGCAGGTTCTTCAATGGCCAAAAGGAAGACATGGAATGGTAAGTGAAGAATTTTGAGGGGTGATTAGGTCCATGTGTGTGGTGATGGATTGTAATTGGTCTTTGGGTGGTGAACATGATGTAATCTACACAGAAATTGAAATATAATGATGTACACCCGAAATTTATATAATGTTATAAACCAATGTTGCCACAATTAAAAAAAAAGAATTTTGGATATTTTACTCCATAGAAAATGGGATCCATCTATAAGAATTGTTCAAAATGAAACATGGCTGGTGGGACCGTAAAATGTTACAGCCACTTTGGAAAACTGTTTGGCAGTTTTTTATAAACTTAAACATATGTCTGTCATATGACCCAGCAATTGTACTCTTAGGTATTTACCCAAGAGAAATGAAAACTTACATTCAAACAAATACCTATTTATGAATGTTTACAGAGGCTTTATTCATAACCACCAAAAACTGGGAACAACTTAAATGTCCTTCAGCTGGTGACAGGATAAACAAATGGTGGTATATCCATCCATTCAATGGAATCCTACGCAGAGAAAAAAAAGGAATGATCTACTGATGCACATGACAACGTGGTTGAAACTCAAATATGTAAGCTAAGTGTAAGACGACAGACTCAAAGGGCTATGTATCGTATGATTCCATTTACCTGACATTTTGGAAAGAGTAAAACTATAGTGAAAGAAGAAAGATCAGTGGTTGTGAGGGGCTAGAGCTGGGGGAAGGATTGACTACAAAGGAACAAGAGGAAATTTTGAGAGGTGATGGAACTGTTCTTCATCTTGATTATAGCAGTGCTTATATGACTGTGTGTTTGTTGAAACTCACAAAACTTCACTGAAAAGGGTGTATTTTACTGTACGTAAATTATACCTTCAACTTAAGAAACTGAAAAAAATCACACAGTGCTTTTGAGTTTGGTATTAAAGCAGAATGAAGGAAGAATGAAAAAAAAATCTCTCAGAACCTAGCAATATCCAAGGGGAAAATTAGTTTATAAAACTTCCTGATAGAATTAATTTTTCCGTTCTCTGTCTTAAAGACGTGGACTTAGAAATATTTAATGATTTCAGCTTAGTGATATGGCTGGATCTTTTTAATTAGTGTACTATATAGAGCAATAAAACCCTATGTCAATTAGTTATTATTATCCACCTCCAATATCTTGCCTGGCTCACTGCTTCTTGATTTCTCCCCATGGTAGGAGTTATTTAGCCCTCATATTTATTTGGCATTCTGTTATTTAGCTTCTTCTGCCAGTGTTGGGCACAGATCTGGCTGGTGGCTCTGGGTTCATAGCCTGGTTCCAGGACTTGAGGTTACCTTATGATCCAATTCAAGAGGATGGACCCTGCCCTGCTGCTTGGAACCAAGCTCTGACTTTATACCCTAGTTCTAGCAACCAGGTCCTTAACTTGTTTTCTTATTGCCTGACCCCCTGATTTGGTGTCAAGTTTGTTTTTAAGACCTCCAAATTCAACTTCGAACCATATTAAATTGTGTATTATGTGCCAAGCACTTTGTTTAAACCCTGCGGTTATAATGATAATAATAGATAGCATTGATACAGCACTTAGTATGTGCCAGGCACTGTTATAAATGTTTTATATATATACTCATTTAATTTTCATAACATCTCAATGAGGCAAGCACTACTGTTATGCCCATTTTACAGACAAGGAAACTGAGACCTAGAGAAGTTAAATAACTTTTTCAGAATCTCACAACCAAAAAGGATAAAACAATAAACAAGAAATAAGTAGTTCCTGCTTTCAAGGAGTCCATAGATTAGCGGGACAAATGATTAAACTTGTGTTTAGGTAAAGAATAATAACACCTATAGAATAAATAATAATATGTACAATAATACAATAATAAAGACAGACAATAATAAAGATAATGCACTAAAAGGGAAATACTAATGGACAATAAAGTATGAAAAGGCACACAAAATCAAGTTGCACAAGTTTGTCATTTACCGTAGTACCTTGAATCTTCCACAGATTTACCTCTATGCTAAGTGTAATTTTTGCTTCTGACAATTAGTATGAGGGTCTGTTATAATAAGTAACATGGGCTTTTACACTATTCCAAGCTACATCCTGTGAATATATTGAAGGTGGATTATTAGGTCAGCTTATATTTTCACTGTCAATCTGCTCAATTCTCAATCACAAGAGGGGAGCCCACTGGAAGTTAGTTCATGCCTCACCTGAGTGCTCTGTTAACATAGAAATAAGACCATATCACTCTCCTGCTTAAAGTTGTTAGGTGGATCTCGTTGTCTTCACGATAAGGTCCAAATTATTTGACATGGACAAAGCCCTCCATGATAGGTCTCTTACCTCTCCCTAGGGTGCCATTTGTCGTCACTCCCTGACTTCCAGTATTGGACCACTTTGCCCACTCATTCACTTCTTTGTAAATGCTGCTCCCTCTGCCTGGAATTCCCAAGGCCCTCCCATAATCCCGGCCCTTCTCTAGGCCAACTCCCAAGATGAGTTCTCTAAGACTCCGTTAAGGAGTTCTCTTCTTGGGAAGTCTTCTCCTTTCCAGATCCACACTGTGCCCTCCTGTCCTAGCACTATGATGTAACATGTCTTTACTGGTGTGTCTTCCCTACTAACTGGTGATCTCCTGAGGACAGGGACCACGTCTTCTTTGTGCCTTTAGTGTAGGAGTCCCAAAGGAAAACTCCCACAGAGGCCAAACAGGTAAGACAAATGAGGGATTTGAGCTAGATAGAGTGAAAGACCAGAGTACAGGGGGCAGCCACTGCTCAGCTCCAACTGACTGTTGCTACTTGGGAATGTAGACCATGGCTGACAAACCTCTTGCATTTTTTTTTTTTTTGTGAGGAAGATTGGCCCTGAGCTAACATCTGTGCCCATCTTCCTCTATTTTATATGTGGGACGCCTGCCACAGCATGGCTTGATAAGCAGTGCATAGGTCCGTGCCTGGGATCCAAACCTGCCATCTCCGGGCCGCGAAAGGCCAACGCGTGAACTTAACCACTGGGCCGGCCCTGAAACCGCCTGTTTTATAAAGACAAGTCAGAAATTCAGCCTACTAATGTGAAACCTCCCAAAAATCTTATCACAGTCCCTTTACAAATGCACTGCCGGCCACAGATTTGCAACCTCTACCATGGACTTTGCTCAGAGCATGGTAAATACTCTAACCATGCTCGCTGAACAAATCTTGTGCACTGGTCGGCACGGTTTGGGGCACTGTGTGTGGAATGTTCCGTTAAGTGTTAGGCATCTCGCTGTCTCAGAAAAATTTACCTTGTTTTATTCTTTTGTCTAAGGGTCCTTCATGTAAAACTGCCAATTCTCACAATTCCTGACATGGATAGCTTTGGCCTTATTTTACATCTTGCTCAAGTGGTTCTTTAAATTAAGGTAGTATCACATCTGCTTCACAAAAGGGCTTCGGATCAGGGCAGACTCTTAGCACTGTGCCTTTAAGTTTTCTATAGAAGACAAATGTGCATTTTTTTTTTGATCCTTGGACCATAATCAGAATCCATATTAACTTCCTGAAGAATTCCACCAGGATATGGATAGCCTGGGAATGCAGTATTTGGTAGTTTAAAAAGCAAAAGCTCTGTTCCCTGCGCAAGGCTCTTCTAATGCAGAATCCCATCTCTAGAGAACCCCAAGATACCAGCACTTATCACCCAGATTTAGAAATGCTGTGGGTCATTTTATGCCCCGCTCTTCTTTCTCACCAGTGTAACAGGCACCTGTCGTGCCTTAAAGAGTGTTCTCGGGTCACCAGCCTCACCCCACGAATGAATGGTGCTGTCTCCCATATCAGGACCACTATGATATTCCCTCAGAAAGTCTGATGGAACGTTTCCCACATTTGACCTGTCAAACTGTTGCCGTATTTTTCTTTTTTTAAGAAAGGGGAGGGACCTTCAACATAGGAAAGCCATAGAATCACATCCCTGAAGTGCGATAGATCAGAGTTTGAATTCTGCCTCTGTCTCTTATTAGCTCTGTCTGTGAGCAGGGCACTTAACTTCCCGGAGCCCTAAGTTTTCTCATGTATAAAATGGATCACTGTGAGGCTTAAAGACATGTAATAAGCATTCTATAAACTTTTTGAATTAATGAAAAGCGTTTAATATAGTGCAGGGCTCGTGGTACACACTCAGTAGGAAAGACCCATTATCATCATTTTTATTTATCCAGGTATAACTTGTGGTATAACAAGAATAACAGTTAACATTTATTGAGCATATACTATTGCCAAGTACTACACTAATGCATTACATGCTTTATCCCACTAAATCCTTATAACAACCTTATGAGATAAGTAATCATTATTATTCAGATTTTGATTGATGAGACCCAGCTCAAGATCGTATAGCTGGTGTTATGGAAAAATGGTGGGCCCTGGGGTAATAACTAGTTAGAATCTCAGGGCTGCCACGTAGCGGCTATTTGACTCCAGGCTGTATCTTAACCGCACTATGTTTTAATTTATTCATCTGTAAAAATGGCTTAGTAATCCCAGTCTCCAGGAGTCATTGGGCAATCAAAATCAGTCGTTGGGTTGAAATACTTGGCACACACTAGGGTCTCTTAAATTGTTTGCTATTCTTTCCACACTTCCGTCCTGACCCAAACTCCCCAGGGCAGAATCTTTTTTGTAGTTGGTGGACGCACACTCCTCATATAGCAGAGATTCTCAGATTTTAGTGTGCTTGGGAGGCAATGGAGAGCTTGTTAAACTGCAGCTTTCTGGGCGTGAGAGTCTGACTCAGTAGATCTGGGGGAGAGCCCAGGAATCCACATTTTTAACATATCCTCCCAGCTGATTCTGCCAACACGGGTGGTCAGTCCTCAGGTCATACTTGGGGAAATAAGACTAAGGTACAATAGCCCAGTGCAGTTTTTTGGAATTATGCTAACTTACTATCGACATGCTTAAAATCATAAAATCTGAGAATTTCTCAGTGTTAGATACTCACCTGGTAGCTTCAGCTTTAGCACTAAGCTCCGAAAGTGTTTCAGTGACTGCAGGATTTCCAAAGATACTGATATGGTTTCTTTAAACACTGCCTTTCTGGGGCAGTGTTGAATCTGAAATTGAGCTCCAAGTAACAAGATAACAGCTGAGCAGCACGTTACGTTCGAGTCAGCTCAGCCTCTTGGCTCTTGTGTGTTTTAAGAGTAGTATTTTAGATGTCTTAAAATATCTAGCATTGGTAATGGTATGAGGTAAAGCCAAATTTTTTAAGAAAGCCAACTTGTTGGTTCTTTTTCAAGCAACAGCATTAATTATAGGATCTGAAGAGAGACTATTTACAGGATATTTTGATTTTTTGACGAGAGGAAATAGTTATGCATTGTATGTAGACAAATTGTGCTGCGGTTACAGAGTTTATGTTTGCTTGCAAGTGTCTACTAGATGTTGAAGCTCTAGGCTCTTTTGAGATAGAAACTTTGGCTGGCCCTGGAAAAGGATTTTTTAAAGTAAAACCTTAATTGTTTAATTATCAGCTCAATTACAGGGAAAGTGTGAACTCACATGCTTTTAAGTTAATGCCTAAAAAGGGATGACATCTATGCCCTTAATAGAATGGAAAACAAGAGAAAATTGTTTCCTCAAGTTAGATTTTCAGTGAGGCTTTACTAATTTAGAGTGACCTTCCAGATCATTAAAGAATCTCATTTAGATTGAAGGGAAAAAAATTCTAAATCCAAATCCTGTGCAGCCATATTCTAACATAGAGGAATGAAAGGTGGAAAGAGTTCTGGGGAGCTGAGGTTGGTCTGTTACCAAGATGGGAAGCACACAGGAAGTCGTGACCCTCTGATTACCGTCTCTACACCCACAATCCTGTATCTAGTCTGCTTCACCTGATAGCTTTTCATCACTGTCTTAACAATCATCATGTCAACATGTTACCTTAAGCATTGTGAAAAGGCTTCCTTTTGGGAGAATTTACATAAGGTATAATTGCTTAAAGACTTAAATTTCTTAAAAACTTCAACCCCTTTAGTGCTACTCTTATCTATATGGTGTTTATATTTCTTGATAATCACTGTATTTCTATGCATCAGTGTTAATCTTCTAAAAAGAAGATGGAAGAGATAGGTGGTGGTAGCTCATTTTAATTATTTTATTTTTAGGGACATACGTGGGCTTTGGAGTCAGACAGACCTGGATTCAAATCCCAGCTCTCCCTCTTTTAGCCAGTATGACCTTAGAGATGTACTTGACATTTCTAAGCTTTTGTTTCTTCATTCATAAAATGGTGCAAAATGGGGGATAATAAAATATGATAGTTGTGTGGATCAAATTACATGAAATGATGTGCAAGCCTTAATTCCTTATCTGAGACTTGTGGGGGCCAAATGTGTTTTGAGATTCGGAATTATTCACATTTTAGAAAGTTAATATGGTATATAGATAGTACATTACATACAATTCACAGCAGGGTCTAGGACAGTATCTGTAACCAAACACATTGATTTTTATGCAGTAAAACGTATGAATATTCATATAGGTTTTTTTAAATTAATTTATTATTTTTTGTGTGTGTGAGGAAGATCAGCCCCGAGCTAACATCCGATGCCGATCCTCCTCTTTTTGCTGAGGATCATATAGTTTTTATAAAGACTATAAATAGCATTATGTCAATTCAGGTCAGGTTTGGAAGCCAAATGAGTTTGTACAAACTTATAAGAAACCTATAAGAAACATTCTATTAGATCAATCCATGTTTTGAGGCCAAATGAGTTTGGGCCACTTACCAAGGATTTTGGAATTCTGGACTATATGAAAAAACATAGAACAGTGTCTAGTATATGGCAAATCCTTTAAAACGTTATTTAAGCTTTTACTTAAACAGTGCTTTGTGTCAGACGCTGTATTAAGCCTACTGCATATTATGTCATCTACTTCAATCAAAATTGTGTGAGGTTGCTGTTATTATTATTCCCATTTTACAGATGAGGGAAAAAAAGGCAAACAGAAGTTAGTTACTTATTTAAGGCCACACAACTAATAAGAGGTGGCACTGGGTTTTGACCTCTAGGTCAAAAGCTCAAAAGCTCTAGGGCCTGCTTTTGACCTCTCTGTTATACTAGGTGTTAGCTCTTGGCCTCTTTTGGAGGCAGGAGATGAGTCCATTACTTATTTCTTATTTCTATATTGCAGGGGCATAAAAGCATTGTCTTATTGAAGTAGATCTTGCTCAGAGTTAAACTCATTTTAACTATGAAACCTGCACTTATGTGTTAACATCTAGCCTCATTTCACTAAGGAGTTGAAGTGGCTTGTAAAAATATATGCAATCCCAATAATTATAATGAATAATCAAGGGCATTAGAGAAAATGGAAAAGGAGGAATACTGAAGTGTGAAATTATTTTCACTACCCTCTCTACGTAATGTAGTCTGGGTTCAGTGTATGTCAATAAAAACTTTATTTTATAGATCTTTGAGCCTTTTGTAGTCCTCAAGTCATCTTGTACAATTGAAAAAAGAATGTTTATTATCCATATGTCTTCCATCCATGCCAACATCTGTCATCATTGATCATTTCACAGGTTTATTTCAAAAACAAGCTGAAGGTGGCACTTATTGGTCAGAGCCTCTTCGGACAGGAAGTCTATAGCCACCTCTGCAAAGAGGGCCACCGAGTCGTGGGAGTGTTCACAGTTCCAGACAAGGATGGAAAAGCTGACCCACTGGGTGAGTGTATCTTGAAACAACTGGATCAAGGACTCTGCTCTGGCCTTTCAACTATCCGCCTAGGGCCCAGCTCAGACCCCTCATCCCTCATTAGCATTTCTGTACTTCCTCTTCTTTGCCACAGGCCCCAAAGTCCCAGATGGTACACCTCCCCTCTGGGCTCTCACACATCCACTCTGCCTATTGAAAGCCTTCTCAGGCCAAGTCTATCTGCATGGTGGTTACAAACTCAAAAATCCTCCCTTCTCTGTGGATCCCAAGACAAAGGTGCAGGCCCCTGTTGTATTAAGAGTTTCTCCACTTACCTACATGGAAATCATCAGGTCCATCAGAGGAATTTCCAGGAATATATTTTTCCTGAATTACATTTGTGACTTTCCAAAGGCGCTATGAGCTATCTAGAATAATATATGATGCAGAGGTGCCAATGGAAATGAAGGGAAACCACATCTAATAACAGAAATTGATGGGAGTCATAAAGAATGCATTTATGTCAGAACAAATTATAGCTGTGGCTGCTTGGCTATTAAGGTAGGGTAAAGAAGAGAACTGTCCTCAAAGCAAACCTGCAATAGAGTTCTGATTTGCCAGCTATGGTTATGTCAAGAAAGGGTGCAAGACACAGAGATAGAAACAGTCTACAAATAGTACAGGTAGGGAATAAGAACGAGCAACTGGAAATCCTCACTCATGACTTGGATCTTCATATACCACTGGTACGATCAACACGGTGGTTGGAAAACAATGATCTGTGATAACCTTAAATTTTACCTTTTTTCTCAGAAGCAGCAGCTCTGGAGTTTATCCTAATTCTTGTTACTACTTAAAAAATATTATATTTTAACACTGTTTTTCAAGAGTCAAGCTAAGAAAAGTTGGGTCAAGAGCACATATGCACCTGAATTTAATCACTTTATCTAGAAATGATTTTTGTTTCAAAAAAACATTATTATAACCTGGGGAATTCTGAGGGAACCTGCCTCATGAATTCATACCTGACTGCACATGCAGAAGGGGACAGATTCCTATTACTGAGACTACCTGTCCTACCATTATCTATTCCACCAACTTTGTGAGGGGGAACATTTGGGAGGACTTATATTTGCAATATCAGATGAACTGTCAAATCAGGGAGACCCCAATAATATTAGCTTAAGAAAAACAGAAGTCCACTTCTCAAGTCTGGGTTGGCCATCAGAGTTGTTATTACAATGCAGGCTCCTTCTGCCTGTTGTTTTACCATCATCAATTCTGGTCTTCTACCTCATGGTCCAAGGTAGCTGCTTCGGCCCCAGCTATCAAATCTGTGTTTCAGCAAGCAGGAAGTGAAAGAGGGGAAGCAGAGGGCAAGCCTTTCATTAAGGATGTAATCCAAAGTTGCACATATTACTCGCACTTGTATCTCATTGGCTAAAACTTAGTCACGGGCCAAATCTATTTGTGGGATAGGCTGTGAAATATAGATTTTATTTGGGGTGGCTATATGTTCAGCCAAAGTAGAGGAATCCTTGCTAAAGGGAGAAGCAGAGCAGCTAGCAGTCTCTGCCATGTACATGAACTTCAGAAGAAGACCTCCTTTCAGAGTGTGTCCTGGGAAATGAACTTTTCCTAGTGTCTGGTCCCACCCAGGACAAGGACCCTTTTCCATTGGTCATGATTTGGGCTCCTGGCATAACATAGGAAAGAAAAAACACGAACCCAACTTATAGAGTAGCCTGGGAGGTGATAGAGCATATGATATGTTCTGGAGTCATGGAATTAATTCTGACTCTGCCACTTACTAGCTGCATGGCATTGGGCAAGTTACTTAAACTCACTAAGCTTAATTCAAGGGTACCCGTCTCACATGGATTAAATGAGATAATGCATGTAAAGTGCTCAGCACTGTGCCTGGTTCAGAAAAAGCCATGAATAATGACAACAGTTAACTATGCTTGTCGTCAGAATAGTCAACTAGAGCAGCCAAAAATAGCCCTGGGGCAGCCAACAATCAATATGGGAGAACAACACCTGGACCTTTCAAGTCGGTCTCAGTCAAGTAAATTTTTAAAATGAAGACTTCTAAGTCTTTTCCACCCCATTTTTCTTGCCCAGGCTAACCTTTCATAATTTTCTCCCGATTTCACCACATTTTTTTACCACCATTTATCCATTTTCCTATCATCCGACATTTGAGTTGTTTATAGTTTTTTGAACATTTACATTTTGTGAACATTATTATACTAGTCTCTCAAATTCTTCCAAATGGATTGATCAAGTCATCACCTTGATGGCCAGAGTCTTTCAGGACTCAGGCTGCAGAATTTAGGCTTTGTAGGGGAGGCATCGTCCCTTCTGGAGTCAGTGAATGTTGATGATTGGATGGGGAGAGAGAAAAGGGAACCAAAAAATGCAGGATATTGCCTAAAATGTAGTTAATTTGTGTTATTGATGGAAAATAAATATGTATACTTAAAAACCTAAGTATGTAGTTAGTAAGAATGATATTTTATTCTGGAAAAAATGGGCTTATGCTGTCTGTGCTTTGAGGGCCTTTCCATTTTCACACAGAGGTAGGATGGGGTCATTCCTTTGGGGAGGGACAACATTTTCCTCAGGAAAGATCCTTGGATCTGCTCCAGTTTGGCAAAACTCTTATGGGGAGCATGTATTCTTCATCCTTGCTTTCTCTCCTCCACTAACTTATCTCATTGGTGAATTTGGGAGAAGGAAGTAGACAGGCTCAGCTCGGCTCAGCAACTTTCTCCCTTTATCTGTTGGGATCTGCCTATTAGGCGGGGAGAATGTGTTCTGATCTACAGTTTGCCCTGTGATAAAAGGGACTTCTCCCAGGAAACGGAAGTGGGCAGGGACTCAAGGTTTTCCAACTGTGCCAGAGGCTGAGTATGTCTAATTCAGGTAGTAATGTACTTGGTAATGGCACTCGGCTCCAAGTCTAAAAAACAAACAAACAAAATGCTATGTTCTTTAAACAGCTGTATCAGTAATAAAGGAACAATTTTTGATCTAAAAAAGAAAAATCTTCAGTTAAAATCTCAAAATGTTATCTAGCCACAAACTTTTGAGTTCAAACGTATTATGCTTTAAATATATAGATAAAAATCACATTAGAAAGTGGATGGATCATGATAAAGTTATAACAGGTCAAATCCTGGTCCGAATCTAAATTGTTCTTCACCATGTTTTATTTGTAAATGTTTCATGAAGCTGTAAAATTACAGTGTGTGAATCCATAGCAATATAAAATTATGGCTAAAATTTTTTGATGAAAATAATCTTCTCTTTCATGCTCAGCTTTGGCTGCAGAGAAAGATGGGACCCCTGTGTTCAAGTTCCCTAGATGGAGAGTGAAAGGCAAGACCATAAAGGAGGTGGCAGATGCCTACAGATCCGTGGGTGCTGAGCTCAACGTGCTTCCCTTCTGCACGCAGTTCATCCCCATGGATGTAATTGACAGCCCAAAGCACGGTTCCATCATTTATCACCCGTCCATCCTTCCCAGGCACAGAGGAGCCTCTGCTATCAACTGGTGAGATATTTTTAACAACAGAGAAGATGGACCTATTTCTATTGTCTGTAATCTTTCTGTTTTTACCTAGGTGATCAAGGAACTAGGTCTGCTTGAACAATTGTGAGGTCCTGATTGATTGCTACTATTGCACGAACTCCCTTGAGATCTAGAGGTACTGCATAAGCCAGCTCAGCATTCCCCAAGAATAGTGTATGGAGTACTGGCTCCACTGGATGTAACTAGGTATTGAGCAAACAAAGGTTCTATGGTCAGACAAGTTTGCTTTATGCGGGATTTCTTTATCGCAGGACTTCTTAAAGCTTTTGATATGTGCTTTAATGTGAGCATCATAATCTCCAAGAGGGAATCTGAGTACCCAGTGTTCTAAAACTTATTTGACCACAGAACTTTTTTTGCATGAAACATCTCAAGTACATTTCAGGAAATGCTGAATTACCTGAAATGATCTTCTTTGTTGTCTGTCTTCTGCCATTCAACTTGAAGCTTCTTGAGGGAAGAAGGGAGTGTGCTCTAACATTTTTATTGCTGTATTTCCCAGTATCGAGAACAATGCCTGGTACATGTAGGTACCCGATACCATAGGTACACTGTGCTGTGGGTTGAGGAGGGCCTTTCCCACCTTCTCTCCCTTCTCTGCTTTACCTGCACATCTCCCTGATATCTCTCAGTGTCAAGTTATTAAATAGACAGAAAATCTACACTTCATTTAAATGTGATGAAAAACACTTCATTGTATTTAAAGTCTGATTACATGAGTTGATTTCTTTTTTGCTTCAGTAAATAATACTGTGGTGGATATCTTTGTACTTAAACTTGTATTTTTTCTTGTTTCACATTGCTTCCACATGCAAAATCATTGGGTCAACGTATATGAATTTTTTCAAGGCTCTTGATAACATAATGCCAGTTAATTCCTCAATATTTCTGAAAAGAGTGATGGATTGATTGATTTAGAGCTTGCTTAATTAGTAGCTCAGAGAAGTAAAAATGATTTAGATCATGAGCATGGCTGACCTACAACTTCATACTTTGTCTATAGTAGCCCACTCTCTGATATGCTTCTATATGTATTTGTCCACATATCCAGCTTATTGTATGTATTATAAGCTCCTGTAGGGCCAGTATTTTCCTAGGCTATGCTTTATAGAGAACAAAATACAAATAACTGAATTCACCAATCATCTTTTACCACAATTTACACAGAAAATCTAGAGCTAATTGTACCTTTAAGTGATGTTTATACCTGAATTACACGACCTAAGTTAATCAGTTCTCCTCTTTACATGGTACTGAGTATCCTCTGTTATGTCTTCCATTATCTTATTCCGCCTAATACAGGGTCAATTACCATGTAGGAATTGGACCTGGGTGGGCAAAATTACTTGATGCTGCAGTAGAAAGCCAACACGTGGGAATCAGTGAGTGGTAGGAATGATGGACTCTAATGCCTTTTTCAGTAGACTATAAGTCATTAGTATGTGTTAACAAGAAAGACTACAGATAAGAGGATGTGTAAAATAACAGTACCATTAAGTACTGCTTTGTATGCGTGCTGACATCTCCATCACTTTATGATACAGTTAACCAACATTTTAAGTTGAAACTCTTCTTTTCACAGGACTCTCATTATGGGAGATAAGAAAGCTGGATTTTCTGTTTTCTGGGCTGATGATGGTTTAGACACAGGACCCATCCTTCTTCAGAGATCATGTGATATCAAACCCAATGATACAGTGGATGCACTTTATAATCGATTCCTTTATCCTGAAGGAATCAAGGCCATGGTCAGTATACTTAGGCCATCAAGAAGACTTTAGTAAAACTTTAAAGTTTTGGAAATATTTTTCTTTTATTGAGAATTTGCTCATTTGGATTTTTACTAAAAATATAAAGCAGAAAAACAAAATTAGATTTTATATTTACCAATAGGGTGGTATATTTAGGGTGGAAATCTGAACTTTAAAATTTCTTAGTCTATGAAGCTGACTTGTTCTTCTGAGAGTGGTGATCAAATGGATGAAGGAGCCATCAAACTGTTCATTTATTTTACCAAATACTTGAATCTCCAACCCTTTACCTCCAATCATAAAGAAGTGTACAGAATCTTAAGAAATTTTACCATGTAATTTGGACTTTCTTCAAAAGTATTTGAAATCAGTCTAGGTAACAGGGTGAAATTTGGTGTTGCTTTATTTATTCAGATGTGCTCTGGATAAAAAGCTCAAAGCGTGTACACTACAAAGTGAAAATATGTTAGCTTATAAAAATATTGAAAGATAATTTCAGTGTCATTGAATGTTTTCCAGAGTTTGATGTGGTAGAAGTAGCAACACAGAGATGGACAGTAAGATGCTATAAAGCAGCAGCTATTGATTTAGCAGGGAGGAGAGCAGTGCTTGATTTGTGTCGTTTAATGATTAAGAGAGTAGGGCTTTGGTGTCAGAAAGTCACCAAACGTCCCATTCTACCACTTATTTTTTGTATGACAATGGGAAAGTCACTTGGCCTCTTTAGCCTTGGTTTCCTCACCTATAAAATTTGGATAATACTGCCTGGCTTATAGGCTGGATGTGAAAATTAAATGACATTTGTGTAAAGGATGTGGCACACAGTAGGTGCTCACAATGATCATTACAATCAAAATAGTACTTTGTGTGTTCAGTGGCATTTGCTCAAGCTCGGATCCTGTACCTGATGATATTATAGCCAGAAGTGGGTGGAATTGACCCTGTTCCCAGGTGGCTCCCTCCCTCTCGGGGAGGTTGGTCAGCATCAGTGAGTACTTAGAGAGAAATCTCAGAACTCAAGCTCATCTAGGCCTCCCAGTGAAGGAGACAGGCTCTCAACTCAAGGCAAATATAAGTACGATTCGGAAGGGAACGCAGGACACATCCCAAAGACCATCAAACTCATGGATAGATTTTAGCATTTTTTTATTCCAGGTGTCCTAAGCTAGAAAGCAAATTGAATTCCTTAAATATAACAATGGATCACTTTCTGGAATCATCATGATGAGCAGAAACAACCCACAATGACTTATTTTACAATTATATTCCTGAACTTTCCATTGAGTCACCAAGAGGAGGTTGAAATTTGTTTAAACAAGGGAGTCATTTTTAAGAGTACAAGCTTGATGTCAGCAGTAGATAGACCTGAATGCAGATCCCACTTCTGACACCTACAAGCTATCTCTGTGATTTGAGTTAGTTGTTTAAATTTTCTAAGCGTCAGTTTCCTCATCTGTAAAATAGGAATGATAATATCCACCTTGCAGGATTGGTGTGATGTTACAAGGGATATTTTACATAGAGTAGCTACCACACTGCCTGGCACATAGGTGGATCTGAAGAAAGTAGTTATTATCAGAGTCTGACTCTCTGGCCAGATTTGTACGTAGCAATTCTATTAAATAGAAACTTCAGTTAAACAGACTATGCCATCATTGACCACTGGGTTCTAACACTGGTAATGTTTTTGGATTTAGGTGGAAGCTGTCCAACTCATAGCTGATGGAAAAGCTCCTCGTATTCCCCAGCCAGAAGAAGGGGCAACATATGAAGGTATCCAGAAAAAGGAAAATGCTGAGGTATTTATATCAACTCAATAATACATCTGAAAGTTCATGGCATTCTACCTTTAAGTAGTTCCCAATGTACCGTTTCCTTACCAAAAGGTAGATCTCAAGCCAGCCTGCCACACCCCTACCCACATCTGCCACTGATGGAGACAAATGTTTCTGTTGCCTTTGAGACTCACAGCATTAGGAAGCTCAGCCTGTGCTTTGTGTGTTTCTAGATTTCTTGGGATCAATCTGCTGAAGTTTTACATAACTGGATCCGAGGTCATGATAAAGTCCCTGGAGCTTGGACAGAGATAAACGGACAGGTATTTTCTAGAGACCAATTATTTTTTTTCATATTGCATTTGTAAGAGGTGTTACGTGTAAGTCTAGGCTTCCTCTGGTCCTTCTCTTGGTCATGAGGAGGGCCTCTGATTCTAGGTTTATGTGACCAGCTAAAAGAAAACAGCCTCCTCTTTACTTGCATGTATCAAGCATTTGCTGTGAAGTAGACACTAGGCACAGCTTCAGCTCTCAAGGAAACTGCAATTTTATGGAGAAAGCAGAAAAGTGAGTAAACACTTGTAATACAGTTAGACAAATATTATCATTGTGGCCCAGACTCAAGTGTGTTAGGAAAGACCTCCTAGAAAAGCTGACTGCTTTGCTTGCACTTTAAGAAGAGGTCAACTTTGTCTCTTTAAGAAGAGACAAAGAGATGAAGACCCAGAGATAGGGTGTATTACACAGTCAAGGACTCACAGAAGAGTTCAGTGAAGCTGGAGCCGCAGGTCTGAGGAGCAGATGTGAGAGGCGTGGGGAGAGATGAGGCAGGGAAGGTGGGCCTTCCAATCCCTGGGGAATCCCAACTCAACTCAGATTCTCAGGTTTCACCTCTTTAGGAAGTTTTCTGACCTCACACACCCAGCCTGATGGGATTTAGTGTCCCTCCTCTCTATTCCAACAACCCTCTGCCTACCTCTGACATAGCATATTATGTATTGTAAATGTCTCTTTATTTACCTATCCCTTTCCCTCCAATAGACTATGAGCCCCTTGGGGGCAAGGGCTTCATGTTATTGTCTTGATAATCTCAGCACTGAAGCAGGGTTCTCAGTGCATGTTAGGTGCCAACAAAAAATATGTGGGATCCATGAGGCACCAAGGGAGGAAGTTTAGTGCAGTGGTTAAGAGTGTGGGATCTGAAGCCAGAATGTTTCCATTAAAATTCTGGCTCTGCCACTATTTGGTGTGTAACCTTGTGCAGGTGACTTAACCACTGGGTGCCTTGGTTTCCTCATTGTAGAATGAGACTAATAATAGTGCCTCCTTTATAGGTTATGGGTTATTGTGAAGATTAAATGAGTTAATACATGTTAATTCATTTAAGTACTTAGTCCCTGGCATAGAATAAGTATTCAATAAATGTTAACTCTTATAGTGCTCAATAAATGATAGTGGATAGTCGTAGAATTATAACAATAATTATAATAACAAATTGATTACTGTCCAGTTCTCTTGGTTACAGTCTGTATCTAGTTTGTTTCCAGGAACTGACCCACAAAGGACCCTGTACTTCCCATCATGCATCTCTTTGCATTGTAATGTCTGTTTACTACTCTGCTTCTGCCCTCGCTGACCCCCACCAACACCTCCACGTCCTCCAGAAACCCTACCGTCAGGCTGCAAAGTCTGTGAGAGCTTTTTATCATTCCCCTTTGTATTGATGTAAATAAGTGATAAATGGGTACTTGTGTCACCTGGATGTGGGACATGTTTTAAACTCTTCAATCACACATTCTCAGACTATCTCTTGCTTTGTGTCATTTCTACAGATGCCTGATATAGTCTCTCACATTGGGGTGTCCCAATTTTATAATAAATGATGATTCCAACTTCAGCTTTTTTTCAGGAAGTCCTGCTTGCACACACCCCTGTGAACAGCCTTCTTTATTTCACAATCTGAGTTTCGTCTCTTTATTAGATGGTCACTTTCTATGGCTCATCGTTACTGAATAGCTCCGTGCCTCCTGGAGAACCACTGGAAATTAAAGGTGCCAAGAAGCCTGGTCTTGTTACCAAAAACGGACTTGTTCTTTTTGGTAACGATGGAAAAGCAGTGAGTGTTCAATATGGTCACCTATAAAATAACTTTTTTGGTTTCCTTCTATAACCCAAGTTATTAAGGGAATAGCTTTCACAAGGTAATCTGGCTTTGCAGTGGGATGTGGGAGGCTCAAGATATCTGTGCCCCATTTCTCTCTGGGGATGAGCTGGGTCTATGTGCCTTGATGAGGACAAGCCTTCTCAGGATGGGCCCCAAGGACCTGCACTGTCTGCTCTGTGATACGGTAGAAAGAGCTTGGAATTTAGTCAGGAAACAGTGGCTTTGCCACTTACTGGTCTTAGGCAGGATGCCTCTCCCCTCTGAGTCTCAGTTTCCCTATCTGTAAAACAGAGAGAGTGATCTTGTCTGTCTGCCTCCCCACTGCCAGAGTCTGGGAGGATCGAATGAGATGGATGTGGCCTTCTTCATTGCCTTTGCCTCACGCGGCATGCACCCACCTACATGGCCTGTGCTTGGGAGTGTAGGCTCTGGGCCTCTGTGGGCCCTCATGCAACTTCACAATGAAGAAAGCGAAATGGAATTTGCAGCTCACAGCTGCTTTCTGGTAGCTTTCAGGATAGATCAGTTACTGAGATTTTAGGCTTTTGAGTCCAGCTAGTTCTGGGTTCTAACCCCAACTCTGTTACTCACCAGCTGTGTGGCATTGGGCAAATTACTTAACCTCATTGCCTCCTCACTAAAATGGGGATAAGAGTGGCACCAGCCTCCATCAGGATTTATGAGATTGAGTAAGAAACTTCAGCACATACATACCTACTTAGCCCGGTGCATGGAACAGAGTACATGTTCAAATGATGGCAGCAGTAGTACTAATAGGAGTTATGGTAGGTTTTAGTCCAAATACCTACATCCAAATGTCAAATTTTCAGGGGCTTATTATCCATTTTGAGATGTATCTACCCCTAGACTTAACTTATCCTTTCTGCTGCCTTTATTGGAATGCCATTTCAGTTCTTTTACACATAACGGTGATTTAATCCCTGTTTTTGTATTTTCCAGATAAGCTGGTCCTTATATCCATATAATATACAAGGCTCCTTCTCCCACCAATCTTACTTTTGAATTGTCATAATCCTCAATTCTGCCACTTGTTTTGTTGCTATTTTGTAGCTGATGGTAAGAAATCTGCAGTTCGAAGATGGAAAAATGATTCCTGCCTCCCAGTACTTTTCAGCGGGAGAGACATCAGTGGTAGAACTTACAGCCGAAGAGTTGAAGGTGGCAGAGACCATTAAGGTGAACATTTGATATCCTTTATATTACTCTTACCTTGGAAAACTTAAGCGTTTTTGTAACTGGTACCGTCAGTCCTCCAAGTAGTGGGGATGGAAATTTATTTCCTTTTTTGTATTAGCTGCAATAGGAAATCAACGCCAAAATGTATATGCAAATTTATTTCTCACTCACATAAATAATCCAAGGCAGTTCTAGGTTGGCAGGGGGGTTAGGGGTGAAGCTGCAACATGAGGATGAGGGATGGAGTCATTCAGGGGCCCAGGCTCTACTCTCTTCAAGATCACCCTGGAGGTCATCTCCACTCCCGACAACCAAGAGGGTGCAAAAACACAGAGAATTGTGTGAGGGAGGTGTTTCATGGGCCAGGACTGGGAATGCAGGTCACTTCCACTCATATTCATTGGCTAGAAGTCAGTCTCACAGCTGCATCTGGCTTGAAGAGAGGCTGAGAAGCGTCATCAAGCCATGTATCCAAGATGAAGAAGAGATAGGTTTGGTGAGGAGCTAGCTAATCTCTGCCACAGTGTTCTACATGGTACTTGCCTCATAAAAGTTTCCCTTGTGTAGATCATCTGGGCTGGAATTTTAAGCAACATCCCTGTTATTGAAAACTCAACAGACTTCTTTAAATCTGGAGCAAGATCAATGGATGTTGTCAGGTAAAATCACCACTGATTGACCCATACCCCTCCACCGGGGATTTTGACTTGGACTTGGATCAAATCCAAATCCTTGTCTCTGGATGTTATCACTCTATCCTACCCATCTACTATATTTCTCTTTTCTTCATCGTTTTTGGTTTGTTTGTTTCCGTGGTCAAACTCATATATTTGTTCCCTTCTCTTTATTGCTAACTAAGAGTTGTTTTCATATTTATTATATACCTAGAAAACCAACCCTTCTAATTGTTTGTTTCTTTTAAAATTTTGTGTTTATATTTCTTAGCTGATTTTCCTCCAATATGATGTTGGAATTGGGGAGCTCTGAGTGAGAATGTTCATTGGGAATTTCCTATATGGTCTGATCCAGAAGGATACCTAACATTGATCACTCTTCCACCAAATCTTTTTTTCTTATCTCCCCAAATTACCCAGGATGGTATATCTAGAATGAGGATTATCAGGCTGTTTGTAAGAGTAAGGACAATCACCCTATAGTCAGAATTTCTCTACAGAGGTTTACCTCAAGTTGGAAGTCCTAGAACCTTCCCCTCCACCCCAGACCCACCATGGCACCAACAGTGTTCCAGGATCCTAATAGCAGAGAGTCTTGCAGAGGTGTTTTTTCTTTGAGAGGCACACTATGGCCATTCACTAATTAAACAGGGTAAAGAATGTTACTCTGCTTGACATAATCCTTCCTTTCGACAAAGCAAGGAAATATTGCTTTGATCAATTGCTTGATGAATATTCTGTTTATTCATTATTCACTCATTTATTTAACAAAATTTATTGAACACTTACTGCATATTAGGAACAGTTTTTGCACTGGGGATACAGTCATGAACAAGACAGAGTCCCTTCATTCATGAAGCGTTTTTGTTCCAGTAATCAAAAAGTGATCATTTCAAGAGCAAATATCATTGTCAGAAGTCAAGAGAGTTGGTTCCTCAAATTAGAGATTTCTCAGCTATGATTCATGAGCTCCTGGAAACTTCTAATTTGCTCAACTAAAGATTTCAATACCGTACTTTTAATATTATTTTTTTGCTAGCAAGATATTCCTGCAGGAACTACGCATTTCCTGTTTGAGTGTATGACTTAGCATAATCATCTGATACTATTGTCTTGAACTACCAAGGCACCTCATCTCTTTTAGAGAATAAATCACTGAACAGCAACTGTGGTAGGCTTTCTATACTGTATCTAGTACACCAGTGCTATTCAAGAAATGTCAAATAACAGCTGTAATTTGAAAAATTAATGGTGAAAAATCAAAGGATTGGAAAGGACTTCAAAAATTATATTGACCTGCTGCCTGATTCTCGTTAGTACCTATATTAACCATGTCATACAAACAAATGTTTGTTTTATTCTTACACATGATCTAGAGAAAATATTCTACAATATGACCTTTGTTTCTCATAATCTTTACAGTTAGGAAATTTCCTTTATTTCTTATTCCTTGAATACATTTGAAAGGAAAGGAGCTGATTTTATGTGCCCCTTATTATCTTGCTTGCAGGTAATTAAAATGTTTTTGCCTTGATTTCTTTTATTTTTAGTCATGTATAAAGTTAAAAACAGAAGAGATTGCCACTGTTCATCTAGAACACTTTTTAATTTTTTTTCTCCCAGTTTTATCAATTTCTCTGACTATTATCATAGAAGATCTCATAGGATATAAATAGGCATGTGACATAAGTGTTACTTCAAAGCAACTTGACAAATGTAATAATACAGTCCCCCTAAACCCTTTAAAAAATGTGAGTAACATGAGTTGGTTCTTACTTTAAGGCTGGTTGAAGAGATCAGACAGAAGTGTGGTGGGCTTCAGTTACAGAACGAAGATGTCTATATGGCCACCAAGTTTGAAGACTTCATCCAAAAAGTCGTGAGGAAACTGAGAGGAGAAGATCAAGAAGCAGAGCTGGTGGTGGATTATGTAAGCTTTTCCGCGGTGTTTAAAATCTGCATCAAGATCCATATACTATAGGAGGATTCTGTGCCTTTCATCCATTTGTTTTTATATTTATAACCCTTTTAAAGTAACAGTTTTATTGAGATATAATTCAGATACCATAAAATTCACCCTTTTAAAATGTACAATTCAGTCATTTTTAGTATATTGACAGTTGTGCAACCATCACCCCATCTGATTATTGAAACAATTTTGTCACCACAAAAAGAAACCCTGCATGCATTGGCCATCATTCTCTGCTCTCCTCTGCCGGCCCCCGGCCCTCAGAAACCACTAATTTACGTTCTGTCTCTATGGATTTGTCTATTCTAGACATTTCATATAAATGAAATTATACAATATGTGGCCTTTTGCATCTGGCTTCTTTCACTTAGCATAATGGTTCAAGGTTCATCCCTGTTGTAGAGTATATTATCACTCCATTCCTTTTTCTGGCCAAATAATATTCCATTGTGTGGCTACACCACATTTTGTTTATCCATTCCTCAGTTGATGTACATTCAGTTTGTTTCTATTTTTTGACTATTGTAAACAATGCTGTTATGAAAATTCATGTATAAGTTTTTGCGTGAACATACGTACTCAGTTTCCTTGGGTATATATCTAGGAGTAGAATTGATGAGTCATATGGCAACTCTATGTTTAACTTTTTGAGGAACTACCAAACTGTTTTCCAAAGTGGCTATACCATTTTGCAATCCCATTAACAATGTAGGAATCTTCCACTTTCTTCACATCCTCGTCAACATTTGCCATCACCTGTCTTTTCTAATTTAGCTGTCCTAGTGGGTGTGAAGTGATATCTCATTGTGGTTTTGATTTACATTTCCCTGATGACTAACGATGAGCATCTTTTCATGCCCTGATTGGCCGTTTATATATCTTCTTTGGAGAAATGTCTATTCAAATCCTTCGCCTATTTTTTAGTTGGGACATTTGCCTTAATCATTGAGTTGTAAGAGGCCTTTGTATTTTTTGGGTTCTAGACCCTAATTAGATTTATGATTTGTAAATATTTTCTCCATTCTGTGGGCTTTCTTTTCACTTTTTTGATACACTCCTTTGACGCTCAAAAGTTTTAAAATTTGGTTAAATCTCATTTATCTATTGTTCTTTTGCCACTTGTGCCTCTATATGTCTTGATTAATGCCTTTTTGGCTCCTCTACTCCTTTACTGCTTTCTTTTGTGTTAAATGGATATTGTCTGGTATGCCAGTTTAATCCCTCATTGTTTCTTTTACTATATATATTTAGTTATTTTCTTAGTGGTGGCCTTGAGGATTACAATGGACTTTTTTGCTTAAGACATTCTAATTCAGATTAATACCAATAGTACAGCAAAACTTTGCTGCAATATAGCTCTGCTCCCTACCCCCTCACTTGTGCTATTATTGTCATATAAATTACGTCTTTATATGTTATAAGCCTACCAATATAGTTTTCTAATTATTGCTTTATGCAGCTGTCTTTTAAATCCGATAGGAGAGGGCCGGCCCTGTGGCTTGGTGGTTAAGTGCGCGCGCTGCGATGCTGGTGGCCCGGGTTCGGATCCCGGGTGCGCATCGAGGCACCACTTCTCCGTTCATCCTGGGGCCGAGTCCCGCATACAGCAACTAGAAGGATGTGCAGCTACAACATACAACTATCCACTGGGGCTTTGGGGGGAAAAAATAAAATAAATAAAATCTTTAAATCAGATAGGAGAAGAGAAGAGATAAAAACAAAAATACATTTATACTGACTTTTATATTTACCATTATCAGTGTTCTTTATTTCTTCGTGTAGATTTAAGTTACTGTCTAGTGTTCTTTCCTTTCAGCCTGAAGAACACCATTTAGTATTTTTGAAGGGCAATGTGCTAACAATTCTCTCAGTTTTTGTTCATTTGGGAAGAATTTAATTTCTTCTTTGTTCTTAGAGGATATTTTTGCTGTATATGTAATTTTTCATTGAGTCTTTTTGTTTTAGCACTTTGAATATGTCATCCTATTGCCTTCTGGCCACCACAGTTTCTAAGCATAAGTCATCTGTTAATTTTATTGAGAATCCCTTCTATGCAATGAGTTGCTTCTCTCTTGCTGCGTTCAAGGTTCCCTCTTTGTCTTTGGCTTTTGACCATTTCATTATGATATGTCTAGGATGGATCTCTTTGAGTTTATCCTACTTGGAGTTTGACGCGCTCTTTGGATGTGCAGATTAATTTTTTTTTAAATCAAATTGGGGACATTTTCAGCCATTATTTCTTCAAATATTCTTTCTGCCCTTTTTCCCCTCTCCTCTCCTTCTAGGACTCCCATTACGCGTGTGGTGGTGCATCTGATGGTGTCCCACAGGCCTCTGAGTCTCTGTTCATTTTTCTTTATTCTTTTTCCTTCCTGTTTCTCAGACTGGATATCTCTATTGACCTATTGTCTAGTTTGCTAATTCTTTCTTCCGCCCCCTTGAATCTACTGTTGAGCCCCTCTAGTGAATTTTTTAATTTCAGTTATTGCACTTTTCAACTCCAGAATTTCTGTTTGGTTCTTTTTTTATAATTCTTATCTCTTTGTTGATATTCTCTATTTGATGAGACATTGTTCTCTTACTTTCCTTTGATTCTTTAGACATAAAGAATTAGTCCTCTGAACGTATTTATAAAAGCTTATTTACAATCTTTGTCTAATAAATCTAATGTCTAGGCTTCTTCAGAGATGGTTTCTATTGACTGCTTTTCTTCTCTGTGTATGAGCCGTTCTTTCCTGTTTCTTTGCATATCTTATAATCTTTTGTTGAAAACTGGCCATTTTAAATAATAGAATGTGGCAACTCTGGAAATCAGATCCCCCCTACCTTCGCAGGGATTGTTGTAGTTGCTGGTTGTTGTTGCTGCTTTTTCTCTGTTTAGTGACTTTCTTGGACTAATTCTGTAAAGCCTATCTTTGTTGTTTGCCATCATGGAAGTCTCTGCTTCGTTAACTTAGTGGTCAGTTAATGATTGGATGTAGATGTCCTTAAATTCTTTGAACCATTAAGTCTCCTAGCCTTTAATGAGAGACTCTAGTGTGTTGGAATATACCTTTAAAGCACCAGCAGGCTGTTACAGCTCTGCCTTTGTCTTCACACACTTCCTGCTTGCACAGAGCCTCAGGTCAGCCAGAGGTAAGAGATTAGGGCTTTCTCGGGTCTTTCCTGGGCACATGCATAAGTTCTGCACATGTGTTGGCCTTCTAGGTTCCCAGGAATATTCCAGAGCTTCTTTAAAGCTTCCTATGGATATCTCATGCCTGTTTTTCCTTTTAAGTTCTTTCATCACCCATTTGTTATTCCCAATTGGTATTACTGCCTCAGGCAGCTGCAATGTTAAACAATTGCCACTGATTATTTTGGACAATACCCAAGGGATAGGGCTGTTTGTGCACAGCCAACTCTGAGTCAGGTCAAATAAAGACAAGCCCTGAGAATGGAGCTTTTCAGAGAACTTCCAGGCCAAATAGTAATAACTCTCTGGGGATGAGGCTTTGGGAGAGCTCCAGACGCATTTTTCCTCTCCAGTGGCTAACAGGCTGCTGGTTTTCACAGCTACCATAGTTGCAAAGATGTTGGTTTTCAAGTTACTGCAAAGCATCAAGAGAGATGGGAATAGGGCAAATTAATATACCACAAAGCTCACTATTCCTATAGAGATTCATCTATTTTTCTTGAATAAATGGATTCTTTGAAGCCTTTGATTAATTTCCAGAGTTCTGAGAAAAATGATTTTGATAATATTTTG
Source organism: Ceratotherium simum simum (assembly GCF_057802395.1). Taxonomy (NCBI): domain Eukaryota; kingdom Metazoa; phylum Chordata; class Mammalia; order Perissodactyla; family Rhinocerotidae; genus Ceratotherium; species Ceratotherium simum. The sequence continues at coordinate 18,968,164 of NC_141924.1, forward strand.
TAGTGATCTCATTGCTTTTATGAAGGAGTGGATTTTTCAGAGATCCTTAATTTACTATTCCAGAAGTGCTCCTCATCCATTTGTTTTTAATAAAATTTAGGTAAATTTGGAAAGCAGTTTAGCATCATCTGGTTAAGACCATGAATTTTGGAGTCAGACCAACCTTGATTTGAATCCAAGTAACACTGCTTGCTAGCTGTGTGAACTTTGGCAAGTTCCTTAACTCCTCTAAGCCTCAGTTTCCTCATATGTTAAATGGGACAATAATAATATCTCCTTATAAGATTGTTGAGAGAATCAAATTAGATAATACAAGTAAGACACTTAGCATATTCCCAGAATGATGAGTTTAGAAAACTGGACTATATGCGGGGACTGAACACATCAATTCAGATTAAGTTTCCTTCATTATATCCTACATAAACACAATGGAAATATTTCATGAAACATGAGTGCTTGCTATGGGATAAGGCAAGACACCCTCTTGCTATTTTTTGTTTCGTTTTTAAGCATCATCAATTTCTCTAGATGAAATGATTTTTTAAATTATTAAATTTCCTTTTTAATGTCTTGCATTGATATAAAATTTTATGCCAATAATGCTGTTTCACATATATTATCTCAATTATTCCTCATAATAATTGTAAAAAGCGGGTATCATACTTTATGGTTGAAAAAACTGAAGTTCATAGAGGTTAATGGACTAACCTGAATTCATCTGTTAGCTAATAGCAGAGAGTACAATTTAGGCAACACATATGTAAGAGAAAGTGAAAATGGGGAGCAACATAAGGAAAGAAAACTTAAATTGGCACCAGTGTAAAAGAAAACCTATTGACAAAGCCAATTTCAGGGTTTTAAATGAAAGCAATGGCTGCACTGCATAGATATTGCCACTAGATGGTGGTGTTTCCATTGTCTGGAGGTCTTTTGAGTGATCTTTCATCTGTACAATGGAGAAAATCAGATCTTTGCGAAGCCCAGCTTCTAGCAGTTCCGTCATCACAGATGCTAACCTCTGACCTCAGTGGCCAATCTGAGCATCTTGAGGCCCAAATCTTACATATGCTTGTCTCTCCTGGACAGTAGGAACTAGAATCCCGTTGACCTTTCCCTCTGCATTAGTGAATAAGCTTCTTTATTGCTGTTTGGTATCAAATGCATAAGCACAGAAATCCACTGACTCTATTAATATAATTCTCTTTCTTAGGTTTCAAAGGAGGTCAATCAAATGACAGTAAAAATGCCATATCAGTGTTTCATAAATGGAGAGTTCACAGATGCTGATGATGGAAAGACTTACGACACCATCAACCCAACAGACGGATCTGTGAGTAATTACTTAGTGTGCGTGGTGACCACTGGCCATGGATTTTTAGTTTATACACAGTTGTAAAACAGACAGTCTTAGAAGTTACCTTATCACTCTGCCTCCAAGCACTTAATATAAATGTACTTCATGCATTTCTTTCAACTATTCAATTCTGGAACTGGCTGCTGTTTACTATATTAACCCATTTTATAGAATGAATATTTTTGATGATTTTAGACAGATAGCTAGATCTATACACCTCAGAAGCACATCTCCACGTGAAGCTATATGTGGAAAAAACATCTGCAGACTTCACAAGCTCATGGCAAGAAATTCAGCTTCCCTAAGGCACTAAAAGAAACAGTTACAGTTTTCCTAAATGTGTCTTTCCACCGTCTGATGTGGCATGAGAAGTACCAAATTTCAGGCTCACAATTTTCATGTTAAAATTGCTTCTTTTTCTTTACTATCTTACAGGATGTCTTGATTTTCCCATCATAAAATTCTGTGGATTTTATAATGTAATATTAATTCCAAGAAGCATATTTTTATGTCTCTCTATATAAATAACCTAGAACCTATTCTTACTTATCTTGAAACAGACAATATGCAAAGTATCCTATGCATCTTTGGCGGATGTTGACAAAGCAGTAGCAGCAGCAAAAGATGCTTTTGAAAACGGTGAATGGGGGCGAATGAATGCGCGAGACAGAGGAAGACTGATGTACAGGTATGTTTTTTAAAACTCAAGACTGTGTAGTCTTGAAATCAAAATATAATGAGGTACACCTGAAATTTATATAATGTTATAAAGCAATGTGACCTCAATAAAAAATTAAAGAAAAAAATAATAATAAATAAAATAAAATATTTTAATAAAATAATAAAAATAAATATTTTACAATATGCAAAAATATTCAAGTCTGCTACCTTTGGATATTGGCTAACATTGCCAAGATTTTAAAAGATTCTTCAAAGCATTCTAGTATAAACTTATTTTACCTAATAATAGGTGTAATAATAATAATATGTCTTCTGTAGTTGATCATAGAAAATTCCATATATGTGAGTTCCTGATTTTTGTATTATTGCCAAGATTTTAAAAGATTCTTCAAAGCATTCTAGTATAAACTTATTTTACCTAATAATAGGTATAATAATAATAATATGTCTTCTGTAGTTGATCATACAAAATTCCATATATGTGAGTGTCTGATTTTTGTATTATTGCTTGTATCAGTCAGTGTCCCAGCAGGAAATGAAGTTTAATAAAGGACTGTTTACAAAGATGCAGGCAAGATCAAGGGAATCCAGCAAAGGATAATGACACACCCAAGCGAGGGCAGCAACATGGGAAGCTACCATGACTCCAAGGTCTAAAGAAACAGAGGAAGGAGCTGTTATTAGAATCTGGCAAGATCTGTAGCTGGAGAAGACCACACTACAGTGGTTTTGGTGGAGGGACACAGCAGCTGCTGACACACAGCCATCAGTGAGGCAGCCAGGGGATTCACATCCCCTACCACTTCTGCCTTCTGTTCACCAGTCTCCTGGGGGTGCTGCCCATTGGCCTCTCATTGGCCAAGCCCGGTGAGAAAGCAGCAGAGCAGGTGACGTAGCTTATAAAGATTATCCTCCCGGGTCACAGAGCAGGGAGGAGAATGGATAACAGCAGCAAATGGAGAATATCCAGCATCCTGTTGTTTTCAAAGACAAATTTTTAATCTACTTGATGTGCAAGGGAATAGGAGCAAGGAGGAAAAATACTAAGGCCTGAGTATGCCAAGAGTCATTGGGTTCAATCATAAATTCAATTTTCTACTTACCTAAAGCCAAATAGCGGGCCTTGGTTAAAAGATCTCTTAAAGCGGGGTCTGGAAGAAACTTTAGGGGAGGAGGATTTCAAGCCTGACTTTGGAATGATCCAAAAGGAACAGCTCAGAGAACCACTAAAGGAAGGAAAGCAAATGGTGGAGGTGAACACAAAAGATGAATTTTGACTATTTTATAGTCATTGGACAGTCCTATTTTATAGTCATTGGACAGACCTAGGACTGTCCAGACAAAAATCTGCTGTGGTGTCTGTAACTCATTCCGTGTATTTCTATCTTGTCCTCTTCAGTTAGTGTTGGAAATATTTCTGAACCGACCAGAAATCAAGTGTTCATGGGTTCTCAAGGGGTATGGGTTGCACTCTAACATCTCCCTGTATATTCTTGAACTAGCCACAGTCCCACTGTTTTCTATTATGGATCTCCTTGGATATCACTGATCTCCGTGGATCTCCTTGGATTACCATGGCTCAATCACTTTCTACTTCTTATGTATTTATGAGACAAGTTATACAGACTTCCAACACCCTCTGCTTCTCCTTTGTAACTCTCAAAACAGATTATTTATGATATTATTTGTTTCATGTCTGTCTTCCCTGCTGGACCATATTCTCCATGAGGACAGAGACCGGGTCCATTTGTGTTCACCTCTGAATTCTCAGCCCTTAGGATGGTGCCTTATACATAAGAGGGGCTCAATCAATATTTGCTGAGTGAATTTCTTTCACTGACCATACAGACTTGCAGACCTACTGGAAGAGAACCAAGAAGAGCTGGCAACCATTGAAGCCCTCGATTCAGGGGCTGTCTACACCTTGGCTCTGAAGACTCACATTGGAATGTCAGTGCAAACATTCAGATATTTTGCTGGCTGGTGTGACAAAATTCAGGTACACAAGTGTTATTTGTCTTCATACAGATCGTTCCAAAAGGAAAAGAGATGATCCTTTATTAGTTTGTAAAGACACTGTGTCAGAGCCACCTCTTATGTGGTTAGGTTTTCTCGTCTAATCCTTAAATCAATCATCTGAGGTGGGTGGATAGCTATTGTCCTTTATTACTGGTAAGGAAATTGAGGCTTGAGGACAATGAATGACTTGCCATGGTCACATAGTTGTAAGTAAACCTTAGAGCTAGGATTTGAACTCAAGATTTTCTGAACCTAAAGTCTAATGATGTTCTTTGTACTTTACTATAATGTCTCCTGAGGGCATCTAATAGCCTTCTGGATGCGTAGGGAGAAGCCTGGTATCATGGAGGGATTACAAACTCATATGCCTCCAGAGCCCAGAGAGCTGACATAGATGAACTAAGCAGGCTGGGTATAAGAAAAAAAATTTTAAAGACATGGGTACAATAAATATTTCATTTTCCTTTATACTGTGAGAAAATAAATAGCACATGTGTGATTATAAATGGCCACTACATTTGGCCTTAGCATTGGGGATACAAAAGGGAAAGATAGGGCTCACAGCAAACAACAGAATGCATGCCACTCATAGACTCATGATAACCACTGCAGTACCAGCCATCACAGCCACATTCCCAGCAGCAAGAAGGAGGAAGTGGGGAAGGGAGAGAAAGGTAAAAGGACTTTAAAAAGCATTCCCACCCTCTCAGTGCCTTGTGCTTATATCTCCCATTGGCCCTCTCTATCAGCTAAGGAGATTGAGGAACATAATATTTTTTCTGGGCACATTGCTGCCACCAATACTAACATAGAGTCATAGAGACCTGGGTCCATCTCAGCTTTGCCACTTTCCAGCTGATGTTGTTCGAGTTATTTTACCTCTTTGAGCCTTACTTTCCTCATCTGTAAAATGATCACAATAATACATACCTTGCAAGTTATGTAATGAGGATTAGAAATGAATATTTATATACTACAGAATTAGACAAGTCTGCAGCATAGTAGGTCTTGTACATAAATGTAGTTTTTATTATTGTTCAGCCACCGAGTCAGACATATGTTAGTATTTAGTACTGGTGGTTCAGGTTCATCCTTTATCCTCAATTATGAAACCCAAATAGCTCTGAAACCTGAAAATTATTTTCTGTGGTTGGTTCAAAATCATTTGGTGCCAAAATCTGACCTGAACCTGCATGAGTCTATTTATAGTCTTTATTTATATCATTTAGAGTGAATATTCATATGTTTCACTGAATAAAAATGTGTTTGATTATGGGGGGCTGCCCCAGACCCTACTGGGGGTTATAGATGATACAACATAAGGTATATGCATTATGTTATGTTTCTAAAGTCCAAAAACTTCTGAATCCCAAAACATTCCTGGCCCCAAGGATTTCAGATAAGAGATTGTACACTTGTATTAGCCACAGCAATAATATTTTATGTGGCAAAACAATCAAATAGCTTCAGTTAAAAACTATTATTGTGAATCAGTTGAGATTAAGTTTGGCTGTGTATAACAGAAAACTCAAATAAGAAGTTTGTTTTTCTCTCACTTTCAAGGAGTCCAAAGACAGGCAGTCAGGGCTAGTATCTGAGACACAGGCTCCTCCCTGTCTGCCAGGCCTTAGTACCTTGTGACCTCCTTAGTACCATGTGACCTCCACTTTCAAGGCTGTCTTGTGGTCTCATGATAACCACTGCAGTGCCAGCCATTTCAGCAACATTCTGAGCAGGAAGAAGGAAGAAGAGAGAGTAGAGGGAAGAGTAAAGTGCACTTGTCTGAGCTGAGTCAGCCTACTTGAAAGAGCATTCCCCTTCCAATGTCTTGTGTTTACACCTTGCACTGACCGTCCCTATCTGCTATGGAAACTGGGAAACAGTATTTTATCTGGGCACATTGCCATCCTCATTATCAATGTAGGATTTCTGTTACTAAGGATAGAGAGGAGAATGGATATTGGGCAGGCAATTAACATTCTCTGCCATGCCAAGAAATTGAGAATGAAGGTGGCTAAGTTAGAATTATGTTTATTCTCCTGTGTCTCACTTCTTTCGAGAAAGAAGCAGCCGTTTCTTTTTTGGTGCAGATATATTTCTTTAAATCGAACAGTGCGTTTTCACATCAGCTAAGAAAAAATAAGAAAAGTAGACAGAAAATGGATTCTTTGAGATTGAATTTACTAATTTAAATTAGTAAAATCAGTAGCACCTTTTTTTCTTCTTTAGGGTTCTACAATTCCAATCAACCAGGCCCGGCCAAATCGCAATCTGACCTTCACCAAGAAGGAGCCCCTTGGGTAAGACAAGGAGAGTGACTCTGAGTGATTCGTGTGAGTTGTGTTAGTTTGAGACAACTAAGGATGTCGTCTTTCTTCCCCTTCAGTGTCTGTGCCATTATCATCCCCTGGAATTACCCGCTGATGATGCTGGCATGGAAGAGTGCCGCGTGTTTGGCAGCAGGCAATACCTTAGTGCTGAAGCCAGCACAGGTAAGATGCAAGGGGCCAGGTATAAAATCTTCTCCTCTCCTGGGGCCGGCCCGGTGGCGCAAGCGGTTAAGTGTGGGCGTTCCACTGCGGCGGCCCGGGGTTCGCTGGTTCGGATCCCGGGCACGCACCGACGCACTGCTTGGCAAGCCATGCTGTGGTGGCGTCCCATATAAAGTGGAGGAACATGGGCACAGATGTTAGCCCAGGGCCGTCTTCCTCAGCAAAAAAAGAGGAGGATTGGCGGATGTTAGCACAGGGCTGATCTCCTCACAAAACAAAAACAAAAACAAAAAATCTTCTCCTCTCCTATTTACTTAAAAACAGAGACATACAGGGGCTGGCCTAGTGGTTGAGTTCAGTGTGCTCTGCTTCGGTGGCCAGGGTCTGGTTCCCGGGCACGGACCTACACCACTTATGGGCAGCCACGCTGTGGCGGTGACCCACGTACAAAATAGGGGAAGATTGGCACCGATGTTAGCTCAGGGTGAATCTTCCTCAACAACAACAACAAAAAAACCCAGAGGCATATATTTATAAACATCAGGTCTTTAAGCAAAAATGGAATTGTATATTATGACATCTTTACATATATTATGAGCATTTTTTCATATTAGTAAATACTCATTTTTAATAGCTACCCAATGCATCCTATGAGATTCCACAATTTAAAACTTCCATGACAATGAAAGCAAGCATGATATACATCAGTGAAATCCATTGAATTTCTACAAAACAATTCAGTTCTTGCAAAATGCCAAATGCCCAATAGTTAGGGAATTATTTAGAGTAATTATGAAACACCAAAAGAAAAATTACTATACAAGCATTCAAATTTTAACTATTGGCGCGCGGCCCCCCCGCGTCGTCACGGCGTGCCCCGCCACGCTTCAGGACCGGGGTCCGGTGCAGAGAGCCCCTCGTCCTGGGACATGGGGCGCGGCCGGAAAGGCCGCCGCCCCCTCACCCGTCATGCAGCGCACATTCGTGGGGAACCTGGTGCTAAACCATTCGTAGACGACCTGCTTCTGGGTCAGGGTTTCGTTGATAGCAGAGCAGCTCCCTCGCTGCGATCAATTGCAAGTCAGCCCTCGACACAAGGGTTTGAAAAAAAAAAAAGAAAAAAAGAAAAATTTTAACTATTGAAAATATTTTAAAGATATGGAAGATGAGGGAAAACCAGGCAAAAGAATGTACCTGGCAATTGTGTGAAAATATATACCTGTAGATAAGAAGCAAATAATAAAAAAAGTATAATTCAGATGATAGAGGTCTCAAAAAAATCTTTTAATGTAATAATAGCATTTGAAAAAAAATGTGTGGTAGCCATCTTAACAACTGGCTGAGCATTTGCTGCGTACAGTGCGTAGTAGTAGACGCTCTGAGGTGCGCAAGTCATAGAGAAAACTTGCTCTCTGTCCCAGAAGAGTTGACAGTTTGTTGCCTATCAGCTCTTCTTTCATTTTTTCCTTTTAAGACTTAAAAGAATACACTTTCATTTGGCATAGCTACATAGTCACATGACCACAGGTATCTTGTTTTACTCATTAAAAATAATTTCATTTGAAACATAGTTTACATCCAAAAATTTCAAAATTCAAAAAGTACAAAGAGATGGATAGTGAAAGTGTCCCTCCTGTTCTTATTCTCCCAGCCAACCTGTTTACCTCCACAGAGGCAACCAATGTTATTTTTATTTATTAGTTTCTTAGGTATTCCAGAGATACTCTGCATATACGAACATATATAAAAATTTGTTTATTTTACCCCATTAAAAAAACACAAAGAAGGGAGAAGGGGAAATGGAAATTGCTAATTGACGGGCATAAAGTTTCAATTATGCAAGATGAATAAGTTCCAGAGATCTGCTGTACATCATTGTGTCTATAGTTAATAATGTTGTATGGTACACTTAAAAATTTGTTAAGAGGGTAGATCTCATGTTAAGTATTCTTACCACAATAAAATAAAATAAACAAAATAAACATAGTAGCATTCTATACATACTTACCAAAGGAAAAAAATCTTCCTTTTTTTTAATAGTTTCCATTGTATAAACAATATCCCATCATATTGCATTGTATAGATAAGCCATATTTTATTTAACCAATCCCTAATTAATGGATATTTAGATTTTTCCACACTTTTGCTATTGTGAACTATGCTGCAGTTAATAACCTTGTAAATATGGCACCATGTGTATGTGCAAGTATATTTATAGGATATGTTCCTAATAGCAGAATCACTTAGTTAAAAGATACACATATTTGTGTGATAGATATTGACAAATCCTTCCATGGGAATTGTACCAACTCACCAGCGTTCTATAAGAGTGCTCCTTCCCCCAAGCCGTACCACTTGTTAAACAGCAAGAAGCTAGTAGAGTGAAGAGAGGAGGCAGATAACCTAGCCCAGTGGTGCTCAGTCCTGGCTGCACATTAGAATCACCTCAAGTTCTCTTTAAAAAATACTGACATCAGGGCCCCATTGGCAGAGATTCTGACTTAATTGGTCTAGGTTGGAGCCCAGGCATCGGTATTACTTAAAAGTTTCACATTTGTTTCTAAGGTACAGCCAGGGTTGAGACATACCTGGTGTCCAATGCTAAACGTTGAAGATTTCCAGTGATTATATATAATGTTCAAAAATTACAAACACTTATTGAGTACATACTGTTGTTAGGCAAATTATCAATAAGAAAGACGCACAAGGTTTCTGTCCCCGTGGAAATTATAGTATGGCTCTATCTGCAGTTTATTTTTTATTTTTTATTTTTTTAAAGATTTTATTTTTATTTATTTTTTCCCCCAAAGCCCCAGTAGATAGTTGTGTGTCATAGCTGCACATCCTTCTAGTTGCTGTATGTGGGACGCGGCCTCAGCATGGCCGGAGAAGCAGCGCGTCGGTGCGAGCCCGGGATCCGAACCCGGGTCGCCAGCAGTGGAGCGCGCTCACTCAACCACTAAGCCACGGGGCCAGCCCTCTATCTGCAGTTTAAATCTGATAGTTTAATGATTGATGATAATTTTAATCCTAAAAATGAAAGACCCAAAGTTGCCATTGTTATGTTGGAGATATCTTTTTATTTTATAATATTATGCAATGATGGTATGAAATCATTTACAGTATTAAGGGCCTGTGTGAATGTCAGGAGGACTGAATTAGATGGCTCTTTCCCTTTAACTTGATAAGAAGGTGCAGATTCCCATGGCCTGGAATGGTCCAGATCTGACGGGTTCTGACACCTTTATTAAACTGATATTTAGCAATGACCTGCTCTTACCCAGAACACTGTTAGATGCTTTCCCATATATCATTTAAACCTATAATCCTGCTGGGACAACTAGATAGCCAAATGGAAGAAAATCAATAGAAATGAAAAAAGCTGAGATAGAGAAACAATTTGTTTTGTTTATTAATAATATAAAAAATCTTTTTGTTCTTACCTAAAAAGAATTATCATTAATTCAGGATAGTTAGTTTTTAAATGTCTTTTTAATCTCGATTTCATACCAAAGCATAAAAATGTACACCTTGGGCTGGGATCATCTTTAACTATAGTAGATGTAAATCCACTATTTCAAATACCTCCTTTTTTTTTTTTTGGTGAGGAAGATTGTCCGTGAGCTAACATCTGTTGTCAATCTTCCACTTTTTGCTTGAGGAAGATTGTCCCTGAGCTAACATCTGTGCCAGTCTTCCTCTATTTTGTATATGGGACGCCACCACAGCATGGCTTGCTGAGTGGTGTGTAGGTCCAAACCTGAGATCTGAATCTGCGAACTCTGGGCCACCAAAGCGGAGCGCGCCAACTTAACCACTACGCCCCTGGCTGGCCCCTCAGTTATCTTCTTGATCATTTCAAATGTTTAGGGCCGACTTCTCATTGAGTCTAACCAGATTGCCATTTTTTTTGTGTGTGAAGAGATCAGCCCTGTGCTAATATCTGCCAATCCTCCTCCTTTTTTTTTGTTGCTGAGGAGGACTGGCCCTGGGCTAACATCCATGCCCATCTTCCTCCACTTTATATGGGACACCGCCACAGCATGGCTTGCCAAGCAGTGCGTCGGTGTGCACCCGGGATCCGAACCGGCGAACCCCAGGCTGCCGCAGCGGAGCACGTGCACTTAACCGCTTGCGCCACCGGGCCGGCCCCCAGATTACCGTTTTTTAAAACCTCACATTTTACTGTCATGGACATGTTACTAGAAGGAGGGAAAGTGTTAGCCCTGCCTTTTTCTTGTTGTTTGCTTGTGTTTGCCTTGTTAGTGTTATTATTTATTATGCAGTTTCTATGCAGATTCTTTTTCAGCCACTTGTCCATTTGATGAAGGTTGAGTTAGTTAAAATAACAATATAGTCTGTGAAGCCATGTAAACAGGCTGTAAACTTCAACATGTGGCAATATTCTGAAAGCAGATGAGCAAGTGAGGAAACAGTCGTTGCCTTGGCCTGTTCTCTCCCAGGACACTACAGACACCTTTGTGACCCGTGACCGTCTGACCTTCACTCAGGCCGAGCGAGAGTACCCTTATCCAGCCATATAATAAATGTTAGTTATGTCTGATTGATTTCATAGCTTTCTCAGTTAAGATATATAAATAAAAGTTCTACTATTTTCTACTCACACCTAAATGGATCTTCTTGAACATTACATTTTTTGAGACCGAGCTAACAAAGTACTAATTTAAGACTTAATCAGCATTGGTTTTTAAGAGTGTGAAAATATGACTTTCATTTTGCTTTTGAGATATGCATTGCTGTGATGGATGTTTAAAGTGAGATCCATATTATGCCACATTTTGTGTAAGCACGGGAAAATAAGAAACGATTTATGTGTTTATTTGAGCAAAGAGAAACGTAGGAAGGATAACCCGGAGACTAATGAGATGGATTATCTATAGGACAGGAGGAGATGGGGTGGCAACGACAGAGCGAAAGGGACTGGAGGACAAGACTTCTCTGGATGTACCTTTTGTACAGTCCTCACTTTTGGAAGCATGTTTCCCATCCTCAACAATGACAATAAACGAACAAAGAAAAGAAATATCATCAACCCAGATGGGCAAAAAACCCTAAAATTGAGTACAAACAAAAACAAATTAATTAAACCATATTTCAAATGAATAACATTACCACACTGAAGAGAGTGGGGAAAGAGCTTCTGTCCCCGTGGAGTTCTTGTGAGCCACCCTCCCATCACATGGATGTGTTCACCAACCGGGAAGCTCTCTAAACCCCATTGTTCAGGGGTTTTTATGGAGATTTCATTACCTAGGAATGATTGATTAAATCATTGGCTGTTGGTGATTGAAGTCAACCTCTAGCCCTTTCCACTTCCCTAAGGTTGGGCTGAAAGTTCCAACCCTCTAATCATAGCTTGGTGTTTGTGGAGACCAGACTCCATCCTGAAGCTACCTAGGGACCTCCAGCTACCAGTCATCTCGTTAGTATACGAAAAACACTTTTCACTCTAGAGAGTCCAAGGTTTTAGGAACTGTGTGCCAGGAATCGGAGACAAAAACCAAATATATATTTCCCATTATATCATAGTTTTTAAATACCATTCTTCACTAAAAGAAACCTAGGCTCTTTGAAGAAACGGCTGGAGCAGGCAAAATACAAGACGTGCCTGGAACATCTTGTTGGGCCAAAAAGCAAGGAAATGCTCACAAAATGATAGGGACATGTTAGAAAGACCCAGGAGCCGTACTAAAGGGGCTCCCAATAGCCAAATCTGGAACAATTTGAACATCAAAAGAAACAACAATAGTAAAAGATTATAACCTATTGAAAAGTAAGAATCCATGAGTTGACGTGAATTAATGAATCAATTAATTAAAGAGAAGGGAAAGCTCTTTAATGGAAAGTCAACTAATAGGTGTAGAAGGAATGATAGAAAATCACCATTTAGCAACTATCGTAACAATCATTGATTCAGGCAGGAATCATCAATGGATACTAAAACTGGTGGATGAGACTAGTGGAGGAGTAACTGGGTGTTCAGATAGTCTTGAAGTATCTTCCTATAAAATATTTATTAATTACAAAGTATAAAAAGTAACTCACAGTGACGAAAACTGGCAGACCACCTTTACCAAATGAATATTTCCAATATTGGGACTGTTTGACATCATGTGCTTCCTGATATGATGTACTTAGGTGAACTCAGCGTCTCTCCTATGGTGTTCTTGCCAAAAGTGCGTAACCTGAATCTAATCATGAGGAAACAGCAGACAAATCCAGACGAAGGGACATTGTCTGAAATAACTGGCCTGTGCTTATAAAAAATGTTAATGTAATGAAATATATAAGAAAACTCAGAAACCCTTCCAGAGTCAAGGAGACTACAGACGTGATAACTAAATGCAATGTATGATCTTGGATTTTCTTCTTCCATAAAGCACATTATTGGGACAATTGGTGAAAACTGAATAAGGTCTGTAAATTAGGATTTCTGTCAGTTGTTAATTTCCTGATTTTGATCATCATACTGTGGTTATGTAAAAGAATTCTTTCTTTATAGGAAATGCACACAGAGGTATTTAGAGGTAAAGGGGCATGTCTATATCTTACTCTTATGCAGTTCAGAAAACAATGTAGAGAGAAAGAGGATAAAGCAAATGTAGGAAAATGTAAACATTTGAGGAATCTGGGTGACGAATATATAGGAATTCTTTGTACTATTTTTGCAACTTTGCTGTAAGTCTGAAATTATGTCAAAATAAAAGAAAAAATAAGATGAACTCTAGTGCGGCCATAAGGGGAAAGCAGGGTCCTGGTCTAAATGACAGGACAGAGTCTGAAGAAGGTGATTGCTGTCTGCTTCTGCTCAGGTCACACCCTTGACTGCTTTGAAGTTCGCAGAGCTCTCTGTCAAAGCAGGCTTTCCAAAGGGAGTAATCAACATCATCCCAGGCTCAGGTAAGCATCAAAGGAGCCACTTCGCTATAGCTAATGAATGGTACAGGGGTAGCCGAATGGCTGTTTTCCCACTGGAGTCTTACCCTGAATTATAACTATGTTAAACTAAATACAGTTTACCAAACAGTTAACTTAAGGATGAATGCACTTATCACGTGCTGAAAATCTTCAAGTGGAAATATAATGATGGGTAAGCAGGGTAGGAAGGGCAGATATTGTACAACATTGTAAAACTACCCTAAGGTGGCCTGTTTCACCTTTTAAAAATTACTTTGGAAGATAAAAAATCAAGGCTTACCCATCTTTTGGGGGGCTCACAATTACATGGAGGACATATTACTTAGATTTTTGTCATTTGGATTGTAATGAATACAGAAAATATAAAACTAAAATTTAAATGAGAGCTTAGAAATCTACTTCAATGAATTTAAAGCTACCCTAACCATAAGAACCTGAGTAATGTTTTTTTTTTTTTTTTTTTTTTTAAAGATTTTATTTATTTATTTTTTCCCCCCAAAGCCCCAGTAGATAGTTGTGTGTCACAGCTGCACATCCTTCTAGTTGCTGTATGTGGGACGCGGCCTCAGCATGGCCGGAGAAGCAGTGCGTCGGTGCGCGCCCGGGATCCGAACCCGGGTCGCCAGCAGTGGAGCGCGCTCACTTAACCACCAAGCCACGGGGCCGGCCCCTGAGTAATGTTTTAATTCATGTTTTCTTCCCTAATTCTACAGGTGGCATAGCAGGACAACGCCTTTCTGAACATCCTGATATCCGCAAGCTTGGTTTCACTGGTTCTACTCTTATTGGCAAACAGATCATGAAGAGGTATTGGTTTTAGGATGTTGATTTGCTAAAAATCCTGTTAAACCAGGTTTTTGGTTTTGTTTTAGCTTTTTTAAATAAAGTGCTTTTGGAGGAAGAAAAAACACATCAAATTTAGGAGAGAAATCTACTTATCACTGCAAGGTATTGAAAAGTTTGAATATAATAAAATACTTTCCAAAGTGTAAAGACCAAAATCAATATAACTAGAGCCATATTGAAATTTTACAGCCTGCTGGCAGCTTTAACAATCCAGCACAAAACATTTTCTGTACTAAAGTTGTGGCCCACAGTGTTTCTGGAGCATAAGTAAGAAACTCAAAAGACATATAAATGACAAATCTGGATTATTTATAAATGAATTCCTAAAAAGCAGTAACATTAGTTTTTAAAAATTGCAAGCAATCTAAATGCCAAAAATAAGGCAGTAGTTAAAGCATGTTAACATAATGGAATACTGTGTAGTCATGTCCATGGAACATTTTTGATAACATTGAAAAATGTTGTTAAAATGGTAAATGGAAAGAAAATAAGGTATAAAATTGTATATTTTGGGTGATCCCAATTATGTTAAATAAGGCAAAGTCTATGGTTGGACACAGACTAGAAATAAGTATATCAAAATGGTAAAAACAATTATCATTGAGCCATGAAAGGGAATTTTGTGATTTTTTTTTCTTCTTTCTGAATCTTTGGGGGTATTTTTTTTAATGTTTTAAATAAAAATACTTTTGTAAGAAGGGGAAAATAAACAATATATTGCTAAAGATTGGTATTTTTTTCCCAAATCTCTGGTAGTCTGGTTAGAGCTTAAATTCCTTGCCAGGCCTTTATGTAACAAAAATTTTTATACCTAAAGAATCTGAATTTACCTATGAGGATCTCTAGTCATTTGACCACAGAATTTTAAAAGATACAACTTTTTATTATGGAGAATTTCTAATATATACAAAGCACCCAGAATACCATAGTGAATTCCATGTGATCATTACCCAGCTTCAACAGTTTTCACCATTCCACCATTCATGTTTTGTCTTTGAATAAGTTTCTTAATATTCCTGATGCTCAGTTATAGTTTCCATGCCAAATAGTAATTTATGGTTGAAAAAGCAAGAGAGAGGGCCGGCCCCGTGGCTTAGTGGTTAAGCGCGTGCACTCCGCTGCCGGCGGCCCGGGTTCGGATCCCAGGCGCGCACCGATGCACCACTTCTCCAGCCATGCTGGGGCCGCGTCCCACATACAGCAACTAGAAGGATGTACAAATATGACATATAACTATCTACTGAGGCTTTGGGGGAAAAATAAATAAATAAAATTATTTTAAAAAAAAAAAGAGAGAGAGACTGATAGACGGACGAAATGCTCATTTCCCATTTATTTTTCTCTAGCTGTGCTGTGAGCAACTTGAAGAAAGTTTCCCTTGAACTTGGTGGCAAATCCCCACTTATAATATTCAATGACTGTGAACTTGACAATGCCGTGCGAATGGTAAGAGTGGGTCAAGTCCAAGGAAATAAGTGCCCATTTCTAAAACACATCTCACCTCTTGTTTATCAGAAATCTTAGAATGAGATTGGGTATTGTCTAGTCATAAATAGAAACCATCTTCTTTATGCTTAGATTTGGGAATACTCAGAGCACTTAATTTTTAAAATAATGTCTTTATAATTTGTCTCATTAAGGTGTTTTTAAAACTTAGGGGGTAAGGGAGTCTTTCTAAATATTCATGATTTATACAAACAAATATAAAAGCAAAATTTGATATACAAGTATTACATTTACATGCATAGAATAATCTAGGTTTTCTTGCAACACAATATTTGTCCGTAGTGGTATATCCATATTATTACACGTGTTTCTGTAAAGTGCTCATGGACCAAAAGGGGAAGAGGAGAAACAAAATCCCTAAAAACATGCTAGATCAAAACTGAGTACTTCCAAGGAGTTCTCATCACTAACTAGGCCAAGGGATTGTGGTTTTCTCTGAACTTTCTTTGTTGTCTGCTGTCTTCCAATAACATCTAATTCTCAGTGTGTGCAATTTTATGAAAATATTGACTTCCCAAGTAATATTAACAATATTTTCTCTTCTGCTGCCAAAGGGCATGGGAGCAGTATTTTTCAACAAAGGAGAGAACTGTATTGCAGCTGGGAGATTGTTTGTGGAAGAATCCATCCATGATGAATTTGTGACAAGAGTGGTAAGTTGTCTTCATATTTGTTCTATGCATTGTAGAAAAATTGCTTTTACTTGAAAAGTACTTCTGGGATTATTAATGAATTTTTAGGTATGGTAATAGTACTGTGGTTATATATTTTAAAAAACAACACAGTCCTTATCTTTTAGAGCTACTTTCTGATATATTTACAGGTTAAATTATATCATGTCTGAACTTTGCTTCAAAATAACCCAGGAGGGGAGGAAGTGAGTGGAGGAATAAATTGGCCATGAGTTGATAACTGTTGAAGCTGGGTGATGGGAATATAGAGGTTCATTGTATTATTTGTCTACGTTTATATGTGTTTATAACTTTTCACAGTAAAAAGTTATGTCTATATAAAAAAACCTGATAAAGTATACATAAGAGCTAGTATTACCTATATCTTGCTCTGCATTTATAGTATATTAGATCATTGACACTTGTGGGAGATATACTCCTAGATTTTTAATCCCCTAAATTTAATTCCCTAAATGGACTATGAGAGATATACCACTAGATCTTTACAAATCTTCGATTTACAGTTAACAGGACAGCATATAATTTTCTCCACTAAAATAAATAGATAGATGGACAGACAGACAGACAGATGGTTAGATAGATACATAACCCCTGTAGATTGATCATGATTCCATAAATATGGGACTAAAAGCCATTTATAGAACTATTAAGATGAATTCCGTGGCTGAAATAAACTCTAAACTATACTGCATTATGTCATTATGATGGTAATAGTAATCATGAATTTGTTTACATTTGAAAAACCAGCACCTAGCTTTTTTTTTCAGAGCCAGTTCCCCCACCCACCCCCAAGACGCAAAGGCGTTCTTTCTTCATGAGAGTGGGAAACAAGGAAGTCCTATGGAGAGGCAGATGGCGGGCAGTGGCTGCCTCCTGAACATCCCTATAATTCAGTTTTGTGCCTCAGTAAAATACAGCGGCCATACTACATATAATGGGCTTTCACAATTACAACTTGTTGAAATTTCAAATTCCGAGACCAGAAATATCAAGGATTTACTGTATCAGTCCATCAACAAAGATGTTTTGCACACGTGCGATTTGTATTCATTTATTCATTCAGCAGCTATTTCTTGAGCATTTACTAAGGAATTATTGCCAGGCCTACATTTAAATTCATGGCCCTGCCGGGTCACAGGAACTCTCATTCTTTCTTCTTACTAGCTTTGGACTTAACGTTAGAAAATGCAGAAATAGATTAAGATAACCGAGGAGGACAAGAAGCGATCACAAAGACATGTCAGTGATGAACATTGTGTGATAAAGATGTTTTTTCATTGGAACGTTCTGGCAATTCCTCTGGCATGGCTATACCATGAGAATTTCACAAGGGTAGTCTGCCACATTTGGGGAGAGAAAAAAGATAACAATGTGGCCATTTTAGAAATTCTTTTGCCATGAAGAGTGTAAGTATGCTGTATCAGTAAAAATTCCAGAACATCAGATTTGCCATTTTAGTAGATTAACATTCAAGATAATTTTAAAATAGCATATGTAGCTTATGTTATGCTAGAACTCTGGTTAAAAGCTTGGGCTTGGAAGTCAGGACAACTCTACAATATTTGGTGCTTGTGTGCCCCTGTCCAAGTCACTTAACCTCTCTAAGTCTCAGTTTCTTCATCTCTAAGATGAAAACAATAAAACCTACCTCCAGTGCTGCTTTGAAGACTAAATGACAATACATTTTAATTGCTTAATACAACACCCACCACATGGTAGAAGCTCAGTCAAAGGTAGCTCTTATTATTACTAACAGTCAATTGTGTTTTGTGAACTGGATGACATGTAGGTGGAAGAAATTAAAAAGATGAAAATTGGTGATCCACTTGACAGATCTACTGACCACGGGCCCCAGAATCATAAGGCCCATCTGGAAAAGCTTCTGCAATACTGTGAAACTGGAGTGAAGGAGGGGGCCACCTTGGTGTATGGCGGAAGACAAGTCCAAAGGCCGGGTAAGGTCACCCTGGTAGGAGGTATACGGAGCACCTGGCTTGTTAAGTTGGAATGGATGGTAACAGTTTTCATTGCGGCACCATCTTGCCTCAAAAGTAAACAGTGGCATTTATGTTATGATCAGAAGAATTACTTTCTAGATCCTGCTTGGCCACTTATAAGCAGTGGCACCTTGGACAACCCAGTTTTTCTCAGTTGTAAAATGGGATGAAATGTGCACATCCTGCTTTACAAGGCTGTGAAAATCAAACAACAAAATGGATGAGACAGTAACCAAGTGGAATGGATAACTGTGTTATTCAGGCACTGGTGACCTTAGTTCCCGGCATGGTGAGATTTTGTCTGATCCAGCGTAGCCTGGGAAGGATTCATTCCTGTTGACTAAAGCAGTACCTGTTACAGAAGTGTGTGAATGGCTCAATATCATGATACCCCAAAGAAGAGAAAAACAAACATCTGTAAAAACTCATTTTTCACTGCTGTAGGTAGGTTGCGCACCAACACCTTGCTCTGAAAATTGGTAATTAGAAGGAAAAAAATGCAACTTTTATCCTGTGTATCCTGTATGCAATGAGTTTCTGGGTAACCGTGTAGCTAATAAAAGAGACTTTTTTTTTTTTTGGCAGAAGAATCCCTGCTAATAAATGTAGAAAAAATTATAGAATAGAAAAATCACTGTTTCGTACCCCCTAATTGAATGAAATAATTGATTCAGGCAATGATCATCAAAAGAGGCTGAAGTTATTAGGTGAAGTGTTGATGGGGACCTGGGTATTTGCATGGTGCCACCCCCAAGGTTGCTTGCCAGTTATCATGACAAAATCACAATTTTACAATGGAGGGGTCAAGTTGTCACCACTTGGAACCACTGTCAATCTTGGCATCAGTGAAAGCAAGACAACTGGATATGATGTATCCTATGGGATGCAAAATGTAACACACAGCATCACCTATGAAGTATTCTTGCCAAAAATGTTCAACCTGAATCTGATCATGCCTTTAGGTCAAATTTTCCATTTACAAGAAATACAGGGGATAGAGGAACAAATTAAACATCATCCCAGGAAGCAATGACAAATCTAAAATGGAAGATATTCTACAGGACAACTGACTCAGTCTGTTTAACAAGTCAATGGCATGAAAAATAAGGGGCAGGGATAAAGGGGGGAATATTCTAGATTAAAGGACACTTAAGAGATCTAACAACCAAAGGCAATGTGTAGAATTTATTTGAATCCTGAATCAAACAAATCAACTATAAAAAGATATTTACCAATCAGATATTGAATACAAATATCAAGTCACTATGTTGTACACCTGAAACTAATATAAAGTTGTATGTCAATTATACCTTAATAAAAAAGTTAACAGTTAAAAGAAATCGAAATATAAACTGTGAGCAAGGAATTAGCATTAATTTTGTTAGCTGTGATAATGTATTATGGTATGTAAGAAAATGTCCTTATTTTTTACAGATTTGTACTGAAATACTTGGAGGTAAAAGTTGTAATCTTGGGAATTTGCTTTAAACTATTTCAGCAAGGGAAAAATGAATCAAATATAGCAAAATGTGAATAAATATTTATTTTACTGTTCATTATTCTATTCTTTCCTTTTATATATGTTTGAAATTTTTATAATAAAGACTTTAAAAAAATAAGAACCTAGGAATGCTGATGCCAAATAAGATAATGAAAGTCTTCTTGGTTTTACTGACCCAGAAGGGAAGAAAAAAATTTATAATGTAATTAAATGAGAAAACTATTAATTACCCTATAATTGATGTTCTTTTCTTCTGTTTATCAAATAGGCTTTTTTATGGAACCAACTGTCTTCACGGACGTGGAAGACCACATGTATCTTGCCAAAGAGGAATCCTTTGGGCCTATTATGGTCATTTCTAAATTCCAAAATGGGTATGTTCTTCAGGCTCAATTTAACAGGTTTTGATTTGATGAGTTTTTTTCTTTTGCTGTTGTGCTATATACAGAGCATAAAATCAATGGCCATGTAATTCTCTACCATAAGAATAATTGACTTAATTAAATAATTAGATGAGAATGCTAACCCATGTAGATTGTAATATATTTTTGCTTCTTAGCTTACATTGATGGCTGACATTATGGGATTTTAGCTGACTAAATTTTAGTTTTTGTACAATTGACATTTGAAATGTCTCTGGAACAAGGTAAATAACTGAAAATAACAGAACTAGTTTTCACGTTTACATTCCTAGGAAAGGCAGCATCTGTGGAATCTGATTTTCCAAAAGAAAGAGTGCTGCCTTCATAGGGGATCATGCCCCCAAAAGCCTAATACTCAACTTTTATAGAAATGTCCACAATCGCCATATAATCAACTGTAAATGATATGCTGGTTTCTTATAGTACATGAAACTTTCCAAAGTGTTCAGCATTTCAAAGAGAGCCATATGTAACTGAGCTCATGTAAGAATATTTAATACAACAAACTCTCATGATATATTGTGTACTGTTCTTCAGAATTCTGGCTTCAGTTTTCCTTCAACTGATGAAAAGGTGGAAAAAACAGAATACAAAGTTCAGAGGGCTTAGTTTTTGATAGACATATTGTAAGAGACTCTTGGGGACACTAAGCTATAGTGAGTAATCTTTTGACACACTGATCCAAGGATACTGTTACCCTCTTTTCCTCGTTATAAATTCCCCCATGGGATAGTCTTTGTGTTAAACATGCAGATATTAGAAGCCAGATTTGGAGGATATAAACCTAGATAAGTCACAGTTCCTGTCCTTAAGGAGCTTACCATCTAATGGAGGAGACAGACAAGGAGAGCGGGGGCCACTTAATCACTCTGCGCCTTGGTTTCTTCAGTTGTATAATTGGGTTATTAACAGTATCTACTTTTTGGATCATTGTAAGGATTAAATAAGTCAAGTATTTGCTGCTGCTGCTGCCATTGTTATACTTATTATTCTAGAAGTAGGCAAGGTGTACTATGAAGCTATGTCATCTCAATAGTCCTCAAGAACAATGGCATAGTGCTCGCTTCGGCAGCACATATGCTAAAATTGGAACGATACAGAGAAGATTAGCATGGCCCCTGCGCAAGGATGACACGCAAATTCGTGAAGCGTTCCATATTTTTGAACATGATGTAATCTATGCAGAAATAGAAGTACAATGATGTACACCTGAAATTTTTACAATGGTATAAACCAATGTTACTGCAATAAACAAAAAATTAAAAAAAAAAAAGAACAATGGCATAAAGCCATCTTTGTGCCTTAATCCAGTCCATAAATATTGGGGTCCCTACCATGTGCAATACATCAAGAAGTGTGAGAGTTTTAGCAGGGCCTCAGTTCACGCCAAGTTAGGTTCCAAATTTCTCATGTGAGTTTAAAATTATGCAGGGTCAAGATTACCTTTGGAAATCCCTTCGGAAGGCACCACCTTGAAGCCTGTGCTGACTCTCAAAAGATTCAGCACAACTAATTTTTCCTCCAGTTTTGGAACAGATCCTGTTTCTTTGCTGGAGCACTAGATGAAATACTTGGCTTTCATTTACTGGCCATGTTCTAGAAACTTCGTGCATTTTTAAACATTAGGATGGCACTCATAGAGGTGAGATACTTGCACTATGACAGGCATGTTGGAACTGGACCCAACTGAGACGTGAGCAGGTTCACATCTCCACTGACTTGGGCATGGACACATAGATCAAAAGGCAGGGAAATCATCGGACCGATTTAAGGGATTATTTTACTCTCCTTTAACTGAATTAGCATATTAATTGAATTCACTCTCGTTTGATGATGCAACACCATGGTATAAAGAAAAATAAGATGGGGGCCGGCCCCGTGGCGTAGTGGTTAAATTCAGTACTATCCACTTTGGTGGCCTGTGGGTTCAGATCCCTGGTGTGGACCTATACCACTCATCAGCCATGCTGTGGTGGTGACCCACATATAAGATAGGAGGAAGATTGGCACAGATGTTATCTCAGGGCTAATCTTCCTCAAGCAAAAAAACAAAAGAAGAATAAGATGTTATCTCTGCCCTTGGGGAGCATCCAGTCTGGTTGAGAGGCGAACCACAAACATAGAGAGAGTTAAGCCAAAATACTGAGTTGGAGGAATATGTGCTTCCTGATTATAGCTGTCTTTTATTCAGCATTACTGTGTTCCAGACACTATTAGCTCATTTAATCCTCATGACAACAAGTCAGGTGCTATTATTATTATTTCCATTTTTCACAACAATAGACGAAAGCGTGGGGAGAAGTCATTTGCCCGAGGTCACCCAGGCAGTCTGGCTGCAGAGCCCTCTGGCTGAGTCACTACACTCTACAGCCTCAACAGCGACCCTGTGGCAGCTGGAAAGGCTTCAGGGCGAGGCACTGAATGAGCCTGGAACTGGGTGTGCAAAATCTGAAGAGGTGGGGTGCTCTGAGAATATATCTAGAAATGGGACTCAAGGGAAAGGAGAAGAAGTGGAGAAATCATCAAGGAGAACCAATGAAGAAGATTGAAAAGATGACTTCAGATTGGATTTTAAAAGGTGTCGCATGATATATATTGAAAAATAATACTAGAGTTGTAATATTTCATTGGGAGTTTCTTGGGTGAAAGCCTGGACTATTTCATATATAAAAATGTAAGCAGGTTGGCAGTAACATCTTCCTGTGTCTAGCGTGGAGGGGAAAAATATTCAAACATAAAATGAGTGTTTTGCTTGACATTTAATGAAGTTTTGTCTTCCTAAAAACATCTTGTAGGGACATCGATGGAGTGTTGCAGCGAGCAAATAATACAGAGTACGGTTTGGCCTCAGGGGTTTTTACAAGAGACATAAATAAAGCTATGTATGTGAGTGAGAAACTAGAGGCGGGAACTGTTTTTATCAACACGTACAACAAAACTGATGTGGCGGCCCCTTTTGGTGGAGTTAAACAGTCTGGATTCGGAAAAGATTTAGGTAAGCTTTACTTTTTCCACTGCGTGTTCCCTTTGTCACACATCAGAGAAAAGTCTGCTGTATTTCACGCACCACGTGTGTATTATTTTGAAGGTTTTTCCTACATGGCAGTTGGATCTGGGTTTACAAGCGTACTCATTGTTTTTAAACGTTAAACATTTTTATTGAACATAACGTACATACAGAAAAGTACACAAATTGTGTGGAAAAGTGTCTTTTTAAAAGGAGATTAATGTTGAAAGGAAAAAGAAACTCTGACAATATCTTTTAGCTAAACTATGTTGGGTTTTTTTTCCCTGACATTCAGCATGAACTTGGTTTAGCTTTCATGGGACTAAGTGGAAGCAAGAAAGGAAAATGGGTGGAGGGCAGTAACTAACTAGCTCCAAGAATAAGTCCTGCCTCTGAGCTGCTTGGCAGTCTTTCAGCATCAACACTGCAACTGGCAGGGTTTTCTGGGAGTCTGGGAACTCAAATTTAATGTTTTTAGAAAGCCCAAAATATAATTCACTGTGGGCAGTGACACTATCGCATTTCAAGTACTAGCTTACTTTGAATGCTAAATATGTAGCAGGCCCTATTCCAACTACTTTACCTGTAATAGCACAAGCAAGTCTCACAATAGCCTGGGAGATAGGTGCTATTATGATTGTTATTTTACAGATGAGGAAAATGGGGCTCAGAGAGGTTGGGTAACTTGCCCAGAGTCAAACAGCCAGCCACTGGCAAAGAGAATTCAAAGCCAGGCAGTCTGGCTGTGGAGCCCAGGTTCTCACTCCCCACATCAGTCTGGCATTTTTCAAAAACTGAAATGTTTGTAATTTACTGAAATTATAGTCTGCTAATATAAGTTTGGTTAATTTGGGGTATTTTTACATTTTCTCTTTCCTGATGACTTTCAGCAATGTATTTGCAGCAGTAAAAGTAGCTCTCATTGAGTTGAAAGTAAAGTCATTTTTTTATTGTCTTCAATCTGGCTTTCATCCCTGGATCCAAAACAAAGTGGGAGATTTTCTTAGGGAAATTATTATTATAAAGTGAGGCAACAGAGTTCCCCTTGTCTTTTGATAATTAACCAGCTTCGGGTCTATGTTTTATTATAAAACGGTAGAATTTGCCTAACAGTTTCTTCGACTCTTAATTTTAAACTCCCTTAGCCCAGTGGTTCCTAGCTGCACATTGGATTAGAATCACCTGGGAGCTTTAAAAAACTACAAAGATGCTGATTTTATTAGTTTGGGGTGTGACCTGGGATCAGGAGTTTTAAAAGCTCCCCAAGGTGATTCTAATATAAGGTTAAGAACTCTTGGTTTAGCTCAGCTTCCAGAATCACGTACTTATTTTCACCTGCGGTATTCATGCCCTTTGCTGTAGAAATCGATGATTGCTCCAGCTCAAAATAGAAACAGAAAGGCAGACCTATTTATTTTTTGCCTGGATAAGCCCTTCTGCATTTCTAACATACTACGTAAATCAGGAAAACTGCATTTTCCTTATCTTTAAAATAAGATTAGACTAACGGCCGGCCCGGTGGCGCAAGCGGTTAAGTGCATGCGCTCTGCTGCGGCGGCCCGGGGTTCGTAGGTTCAGATCCCCGGCACGCACCGACACATCGCTTGTTAAGCCGTGCTGTGGCGGCGTCCCATATAAAGTAGAGGAAGATGGCCACGGTTGTTAGCTCAGGGTCCATCTTCCTCAAGAAAAAAGGGGAGGATTGGCATCAGATGTTAGCTCAGGGCTAGTCCTCCTCACATAAAAATAAATAAATAAAATAAAATAAGATTAGACTAAATGATCTCAAACTTTCTTTCCTCTGCTCGACTCTGCTTCATTTAATGTAATTGAAGGGCAGTATCCTGATCACTTCTTTTCAGCCTAAGTGGGCAAAGGGCAGAGATGGAGAGTCTGTCATCAAGCAGGGAAATAAAGGAGAAAGGTTTCGGGGGGAGACTGACCAAGCGAACACTCTGGTCCTTAGAAGACCTGGTAGCTGGTCTAGGTCCTTGCTCCTCAACGTGTGGACCGTGAGCATCAGCATCATCAGAGAATGGTTAGAAACACATAATCTTGGGGCCTACACGGACTTAATCGAATCAGAATCTGCAGTTTTCACAAGATCTTCCCGTGATTCACGTGAAATTTAAAGTTTGAGAAGCACATTCTATTTGCTTAGTCACCTATGCACCTAAACACTTGTGTCTGAAAGCCTGGTGACATCACGTACACCTGTGAACATGGTCCATCAACTGCTTGTCTCTTCCCCAGGTGAGGAAGCTCTAAACGAATACCTCAAAACCAAGACGGTGACGCTGGAATATTAGAGCAGTGCCATCATCAGGAAGCCCTTGGCAGACAGCACCACTCCTCGACTCTCCACACACTCAAGAAGCCTGGGTGTGCTGAGGAAGGAGGGATCAGCCATGAACCAGAAAATACGCACATAGACTGTGAGGAGGGTCAGGCCACTTGTCTAAGCATTTTCACATGTGCCTGAATATTTTCTATTACGCCTTTTATACCTTAA